>NC_133651.1:239803843-240103843 GCF_009905375.1 Apium graveolens
ATTTATCTGGAGAAAGTGGAGGGAAACTCGGTCAATCTATCCCTAAAGCAATTCAGACATCTATTTCACATGAAAAGATAGGTTTGACTGAGGATCGGGACTCACGAATTCCCATTGCACCACCACTGACCTCTCTTGAAGAGGCTAGGGTGATTTTAAATGCAGGTACAGAAGATCAGCATCAGGAAGACTCCTCACGAGCAATTATATTGAGAGATACACAAGCATGTGAGTGGAGTGAATCAAACAGGAGCGATATTCAGGTGAGCGCACACACAGACACAAACACTGAAAATCTGTTAGCTCAAATTGCTGATCTCAAGGAATAACTTGCAAAAAGTCAGGCTGAAGCTCAATCATTCAAAGCACAAGTGGTTGAACAGTCTTTTTCTTCCACCTCTGTCAATAATCAGCTGGCTCTCATCAGGACTGAAATATCAGATTTGAAGACATCTGTTGTACCAAAGCTTAACTCAATCCAGGCATCTCCAACGTTATCAGCTGATGATATTTCAAACTTCTGCTCTCTACATACAAGAATGACTTCTCTTGAAGACTTGGTTGAAATGAATCATTCACTAGATTCTTCCAGATTTCTGAAGATAGAGACGGGCATGGAACATCTGAATGAAGGGATGAAGCACCTGCACTACATGATCAAAAATTATCATTGCCCTAATGAAGAACAAAGGACTTTCTTTAAAGGGCCGTCTGGTGGAGGCTCAGGCTCTGGAGGTGATGGAGGTCATGGAGGATCTAAGGGAAAGTCTGTAGAGGATTACTCAACTAAGGGGGAGAAGAAAGGGAGAAGTGAAAAGGGAAAAGAAAAAGATTCGTCTGCTGGAGGCACAGGGAAGCCTGATGATATCTACTATAGTGGAGAACATGATGATTTTGATATTTGTGACATTCCCACTGAACCAGTCTTGGAAGATAAAGATGGTTTCTTTGAAGCTGAGGAAAGTGATTTTGGAGAATGGGAAGAGGAAGCTCCAGTGGATCCTTTGTTTGAGAAAGAGTTTTAGCAGCAGCAGTCAGAGTTGAAAAGAAAAGAAGCTGAACTCGAAAAGGTATCCCAGATCATTGACATGAGGAAAGACATACAAAGAACAGAAACTCTTCAAAAGCAACGTCTTCATGACATTAAAGCTCAAGAAAGGAGAAGAGATGTCAGACTGAAGATTGGTGAAAAATGGGATGAAGCTAGGAGAATACTTGATATGCCTCAGCTGAGCACAAACAATGATAGACAGTTTCTACATCTTCTGGACAAGCTGGAGATCTCTAATCCAAACAATGACATGTACATGAATGCTATAAAGACTGAAATCTAAAGGATCACAGCTGCCTTTGACAGATCTCTAAATGAAATGAGCATATTTGTATATTGTCAGAGCAAAAGATCCTTCAAAGTGTCACTTCATCTGTTTGAGAATCGTTCATTGTCAGAGATTTGGGTTCTTCTCAACAAAGTCAAAAGAAGCTCAGAATTGAATGAAGTTCTTCGAGAAAGGCTCAAAGAGTTTGCCAGCAGGGCTAATTCTCAAGTGGTCAACAATCCTCATCAGGTAAGATTCTTTAAGTCTGACTGTCTTCAAATCTGCCAGCTCGATTCACAATCTCTTAAAGACTACTCAGCTAAGCATCTGGTCTGGATGGAACATCACCTAAGAACTGCTGGATATTCATCCATGTTGAAAACTCAAGCAGCTGATTTTATTCAAGCTTATTGTGAAAAGAATATCAAAAGGTACAATCAGTTAAAGAATAAGCTAAAGTCAGTTGGAGTTCAACCGGTTAGACCAGACAGCTTCACTTCAGAAAAGGATCGTGTCTTTGACAAGGAGTTGCTTCAACATTTGGAAGAAGGTGAAGTCGGAAGAGAAGACAACTGAATTCAATTAGCTCAAAACTCAATGTAATATGATTAGAGCTTTATGAATCAAGATAGACTAATTTAGTTATATGTTCAGGCTAGAGGAACATCTATCTTGTATTCACTTGTAAATTTCTTATGGAATCTGGAAAATGTTAAATATAATCCAGAACTTTTCTGCTATTTACTTTGCATTACTGTTTATATCTTTTTCTTATTTGTTAGTTGAGTTATCCTCGAGGTATTTGTTGTTATTGTCTAACAAACAAATAGGGGGAGATTGAAAGGCATATGTCATAGCCTATTTGTTTATTCGAGGATTTAACTCAACTCAAATAAGGATGTAACAAGTAAATAGTGGTCCTATCGTCAGAGAGATCTCTCAGAGTAACATATGTCAAAGGATTAAGTAACATTGTTCTTCTACAGACTTGATGACTTAATTCACTGGAAGAAGCTGCAAGACTATCTTTTGTATTAGCAAGACAATCGGTATGACAATCAATAGTCATACCGAAAGTCATGCTAGTGCATTTAGATTGTCTTGCCGAAAGTCTTACCAGTTAAAAGGATTGTCATGCTGAGCCAAATGGATTGTCTTGCCGAAAGTCTTAGTGATTCAATTGAAGTGGTTTGTTTACAAAACCAACAGAAGCAGATCATTTTAAAAAGAAAGCATTGAATATCAAATTCAGCAGAACACAGAACAAAAGAAACCTGCAGAGAACTTATTACAAATTCACATATCATTTATTTCTAGTATTTATTGTTAAATCCAATCAACTAGAAATCCTTTTCTTGTTCTTGTGTAACTATCTAGCGGATCGAAATCACTAGAACTTAATCTCAAATCGCTTTTAGCATTTGATCTTTTTATTGCAAAAATAGAAAAAGTTCATGTTGAATTTATTCTAGATTTGTGATAATTGATTTGAGATTAATCCCTTGTAAACGATACCGTTGTTGTAACACCTTTCAAGTTTAATAATAATTTTATTTAACTTGAATTTTGTTTCACTTTTTAATTCCACATTTTATTCGATTAAATGGTATTGTTTGTATTCAACCGCCCTTCTACAAACATATTGAGACCTAACACTGCTCCTTTGCATTTTTACAGACTTTAAGTGTTATAAGTACAAAATACAGATTAAGATAACAATACAACTTACTTAGGGTTGACAAAATGTCTTAGTCTTGTTAAAGTGCAGGCATGTCTTTTATAACAATCTCCCCCAATTTGTGAGAGGATTGCTTAACACAAATTCATGTCTGTTAACAAGACTAACCCCAAGTTTAAAATGATAGAGAATAAAACTAATACATAGAGCTTGATAGAATTATAACTTGTACAACAAAAGATTCACAAGGTTCAATGATTACAGGACTTAGGTAAAGACAGTTTTTACATCTCCATCTTCTCTAAGTTTATCCTTCAAATGATCAAGAATTTTAAGTTCTTCTATGATAAGTGTTCCACTTAGAGCTTCTACAAGTTTTTGTCTTGCTGCCTTAGGATAACCTTGATCCAGAACCTCTAGGAAGAATCTTGAGAATCCACCAGCTCTGATGTTTAGAAATCTCCCATCTTTAGAGATTCTGCTCATTCCTTTTGCTTTCAACTCTTTTGATCTTTTTATGAACATGTATATTTCTTCATCATGCCTTCTTTTTCTTTCTTCAGCTTCAGCCTCATCTCTTTTCTTTGTTTCCTCCCTTTTAATCAACCATTCAGCTAGAGATGATCTCCATGCCCTTGTAGCAGTTTCCTTTTCCTCTAACAAACTTATCACTCTCTTAATTTCTGTGGGAGCCAAAGAATCCATTAACTTTTTATCTAGAAGAGTGAATGTACCATCCTTAAAATAAACTCTAACTTCTCTCAGGGATACAATCCACACTCTAACAATTTCCTCAGCTAGATGTTGGAAATGGTCTTCATCTGAGATGCACCAATTTAGAGGTAGAAAGTCAGATTCTTTAAAATACTTCCAGAAGGCCCTTTCAGTGACCTCCACTTTCTTTGCAGGCTTGACTTTCTTAGGCTTTTTCCCAACAGATTTGTGCTTGAATTTTAATGAAGGTTTGGCTAAAGGTAGGGTTGTCATTTTCTTGAGATTAGTTTGGCTTGAGGTGATTGAAATTTTTAGGAAAGAATTTTTTGTTTGTTTATACAGAAATTTTGTCTTAGATGGTTGGGAAGGTTTAATGTCTGAGATAGTTGATGTTGTAGGTTGAGCTGAGGTTTGAGTTGGTTGTGTTTGGATTTTTAGGGTTTTCTGAGTTTTTGAATTTTCATGAGGCTTTCTACTCTTCTTTTCACCTCTTCTTTCCTTTTCTTCATCTTTCTTGTCATCCGCCTTCTTCTTCCCTCCACCCTTGCTCCCAGATGGCTTACGAGACTGACTAGGATTTGAGCCAGAAGGATTTTGATCATTCTTCTTCTGCTCATCATCATCCAAGTCATCCGTGTTGAACTGTGTTTTGGGCAAGTTGGCTTCTGCATTTTCCAGATATCTCCTCAGTAGCTTTATCATTTCCATATCATCATTATTCTTGTTTTTCTTAGCTTTGAAGCTAGTTCCTAGGATCATTATAAGCCTCTTGTTGCTCATGACATAATGTTTGGGAATATTGAAATGTCAGAGTTATCTGGTGGTTGGACAGATGCATGTTATACCCTTGCTTGGCTGTAGATATGCTTCAGGGAAGGCAGCTACTTGAGCATCTCTCAGTGCAGTTAATAGCATGGTATCTTCACGAGTTATAACTCTAACTTTGCTGATGAAGATATCTAACTCAGATGCCCTCCTTGAAACAAGGCAATTGAGGGACACCTGTATACATCAGTCTGTTCATGAGTTATTTGCATTAACCACTATCTTCTCTTCCAGAAAGTTGTCCTTATTGACCTTGATCATCTTATGAAATTGACTGTCTTGTCCAGGGCCCTTTTATATGTGAAGTGATTGTTGTTGAGAGAAGCTTTTCAGGCCTTGAGTAGTTCTTCAAACTCTCTGCTCAGACTAGGTCCTTCAGCAGACCTAATGAGTCTCTCCATGTCAAGATAAACTTTTTTAGATTTCTTTTTAGCCCCCTAGACTTGCTATTGAGATGACCTAGATCATGTCAACCTAGCCTCTATCTCCCCCTTAGTCTTGTTGACAGGCATTAGGAGGGGAGTAGGAATTTCGGGCCTTACTTGTTTAGGAAGAGAAGGTAGTGGTATATTGAGTTTACCCATGATTGCTTCCAAAGCTATAGAATTCTGCATTTGAAGATGCTTATGGGAGTCCACCAGGGTTTGGATATCTGTTTGTTTAATCTTGACAAGAGATGTCAAGGCCTAAACTTGTGTAGTGAGAGATGAGTTGGAATCTTGTAATGCTGTGACTTGACCCTGTAGAGACTGAATTTACAGATTTGTTGAAGTGGATCCAGGTTGATAAGAGCTGTTAGATGTGCCAAAGTGTTCTTCTACAGCCTCTTCAATCCCTTCCATTAGCAAAGATGAAGGTTTATATCTGCTCTGGTGAAGTTGATCCAGCTAGACCTTGGTCTCATTTGAGTGAGTAATTTGTTGCTGGATCACTGTATGAAGATTGGTGAAAGATAGTTCGAGGTTTTGACTTCCTTCTCAATAGAGGCAAGATCCATCCTAGCCATTTGCTCAGAAAAATGCTTGAATTTAAAAGAGATCTTCTCTTGAGAAGGTATGGTCTTGTCCATTTTCTCATTCACCAGTTTCCTGATTCTGTCTTCATGGCCGGTGAGCTTGATTTTAAGAGCCTTACCAAACAGATGAAATGCTTTGAGCTGAGCTTTGTATACATATGTAATGGCATCATAGACAGCTTCTGAAACAAGTCTTTTGTATTGTTGCCCAGAATAGTAACATACTCTTCTCTGAATCTGGCCAGAACTTGATTCATCTCCAAGGCAAAGTCATCAGAAAGCCATGCATCCACATTCCCATCTGGATCAGCATCATTGACAATTTTCTCCTTTTACAACTAAACCTCTTCATTATAAGCAAGCATGATAGTTTGATAGTCCTGGTTGCTCATATTTGAAGTTAGGAGATGTTGTGAGATGTTCGCCAGTCCAGATATCTGCTCTACTAGTAGATCATCTACAGAAGTTGGTTGAGAAGTAGATTCTTGTAGCCACTGAGAGGGTATGTGAGGTTGTTAAGGTTGTGAGGTAGATGGTTCATCAGAAACACCTGTGACTGGGGTCACAGTTTGACTCACAGATTGCTCTGTGGTTTTGACAGTGTGTTGTTCTCCACTTGTAGTGGGAACCTCTAATTGAATTGGAGGGGATTTGACTGGGTTACTATCATGTACAACAGCCTCAAACACTTGTGTGTCTTGCAACACACTGGCACTTGATTGTGCTATGCTTGCCTCCCCTATGACAGGATCATGGGCAATTGTACTCCTAGCTTCAACTGCCAAGACAATATCTGCTAGGGTTGTGAGAGGAGTTGTCCCTACATGAGGAGCCTCCAATTGAATTGGAGAGGATTTAGATAGCTCCCCCTCAGGAGTACTACCCTCAAACCTTTCAGTCTGTGAAGACTTTTTTGCACATAAAGGTGCATTAGAGGTATCTATGATGTCTTCAGTAAAAACTGATTAATCCCCCATGTTTGTGATGGTGTCATCAAGGTCTACCCCAGCATGTAGCCTCTTACCATCTGAATAGAGTGTCTGGGTGGTGAGCAAAGCTTCTTAAGCTAAGTCACTTGATTTCTGTTACACTTGAGAAATGGATTCAAGGGGAGTTGGAATAGAAGAAATTTTAGTTATAAGAATTTGTTGCTCAGTTGTGAGTGTTGGCAGCTCCCCCTGAATAGATGAGGGAGCTTCAAGTGATGTGTCCTCATAGTGTGTGCCTTCCTTGATCCTCCTACCATACACTTGAATTACTTCTTGGTCTGGCTGTGCAGACTCACTCTTGGTTGTTTTTATAAATGCATCCTGTTGGGAGGATGTAGAGGATGGTAGAGTGGTCAGCTCAATTTGTTTACTCCTTTTGGATCTTTTGACCAAAGGTGTCTCTCTTTCAGCTTTCTCCTCACCACTCTCAGTTATCACAGCTAGGTTTATCCCCTTTCTCTTCTTTTTACTGACCTCACCCTTTTAAGAAGATGAGGTAGTTGGTTTTCAAAACTCACTTAATTTTATATTAAAATTAAGAATGATTTGCTACAGAATTTCTAGGCTCTTTGTTGATAAAGAGCGTAGATTCTCCTTGAGAGTGTTACAAGAAATTTGATCTAAATTGTTACAACTGACTAAGGACCAGTGTTAACTTTATAACTCAGTTAACTGCTGGTTTACACAGTGTGTAATAAGACATGCTATTAGCTTTTCTAAACTGTCACTTGTCATTTCTATTTATAAAAAAGCAGATCTTCCATTTCTGGCTAAGCATATCTTTAGCATCCCGTGTTCACTTTAATCTTCCTTTGTTAGTTAATCTTTACCATTGAGCTTGCACATTCTTCAAACTGCTTTTTATAGACTTGTCAATCCAGCTGTTGGATTGTTTGTTGATTGTTTATCTTGGATATTGAACTGATCTGCAACCTTGTACTTTGAGATTGTACATCGAGATCTCCAGTTTAGGTCTATAGAACACTTGACATCTCGATAAGTATATTGGCTTATTGAGATCTCTAGTACTCTATATTTAGTTTGGCTTATAGAGGTCTTCAGTTCTCTATAAGAGAATTTTGGCTTGTCGAGATCTCTAGTCTTCACATCTTCACTTTGACTTATCGATAACTCTTAGTTCTCTAGTGGCTTCTTGACTTGTCGATTTCTCAGAGTTCTCTAGTCAAATTTTAACTTGTCGATATCTCTGAGTTCTCTAGTGAATTTTGACTTATCGATATCTCTGAGTTCTCTAGTGAAACTTGACTTATCGATATCTCTGAGTTCTCTAGGGAAACTTGACTTATCGATAACTCATAGTTCTCTAATAAATGTAGACTTTTCAATAACTCTGAGTTGTCTAGTCAAGAAATGACTTGTAGATATCTCCAATCTTCATGTCTTCAATTTGGCTTGTCGATATCTTTCTGAGTTCTCTAGTACCTTTCCTGACTTCTCGATAAGCCATTCTGGAGTTCTCGAATGACTTATCTATAACATTAAATCTGTGACTTGTAGAGATCTTGACTTAGAGTATTTTTCTCCAAACATATTTATTCAACTCCAAGTTTCTTCAAAACACTTCTAAGGCATGATCTTCTTGATCTTCTTCCAGATAGAATCCTTAGGCTTGATACTGTTTCAGGAAAAAGTCTCCAGTCTGCTCCTTTGCATTTTTACAGACTTTAAGTGTTATAAGTACAAAATACAGATTAAGATAATAATACAACTTACTTAGGGTTGACAAAATGTCTTAGTCTTGTTAAAGTGCAGGCATGTCTTTTATAACAGAAATGGGAAGAGATTGTAATGGATTTTGTAGTAGGGTTGCCAAATATAAGAGCCAATCACGATGCTATTTGGGTAATTATCAACAGATTGACAAAGTCAGCATATTTCATCCCAATCAATGAAATATATTATTTGAATAAGCTAGTTAAGTTGTATTTGGATGAAATAGTGACCAAACATGGAGTCCCTGTCTTCGTTGTATCAGATCGAGACCCGAGATTTAATTCAAGGTTTTGGACCAAGTTTTAAGAGTGTCTAGGAATAAAACTAAATATGAGTACCGCCTATCATCCCTAAACAGATGGTCAGAGTGAGAGAACAATCCAGAAAATAGAAGATATGTTAAGAGTTTGTGCTTTCGATTTCAAAGGAAACTGGGATGACCACTTACCTTTAATTGAATTCTCGTACAATAATAGTTATCATGCCAGCATTGAAATGCCACCTTATGAACCCTTGTATGGACGTAAATGTAGATCACCATTATATTGGGATGAAGTGGGAGAAAAAAAAGTGCTAGGTCCTGAGCTAATTCAACAAACCAAGGATGTAGTCATATTGATTCAGAAAAGGTTAGAAGCAACCAAGGATAGTAAAAGAAAGAACATTGATTTATATTAGAAGGATATGAACTTTGAGGTAGGATCGTTGGTATTATTGAAAGTGTCACCTTGGAAGGGATTGGTTCGATTTGGCCACAAGGTAAACTCGGTCCAAGATACATGGGACCATATGAAGTTTTGAAGAAAATAGGAAGAGTTGCTTACGAGATAACATTGCCACCACAGTTTCACGTATCCATATTGAAGCAATATATTCCTAATTCGAATCAAGTTATAGAGTATGAACCAATCGAGCTTCAGCCAGATTTGACCTATGTGGAACAACCAATCCAGATTTTAGATCGTAAAGAGCGAGTCCTAATAAATAAATCAATCCCCATAGTGTAAGTACTTTGGAGAAATCCTCGAGTAGAAGAGTATACTTGGGAATTAGAGTCAGATATGCTTGATAAATATCCTAATCTATTTAATTAGGTCATATTTTGAAGATAAAATCTTTTAAGGGGGAAGGATATAACGACTCGTATTTTAGTATTATTAAAAGTGTAATTATTAAATAATTAAATGAATAAAATATGTGTATTGATTTTGTTAGCGGTGTGTTGCCCTATTATTAATTATGTGTGGTTTATTGGTGTTCGAGGATTATTTGTATAATTAATTATTGAGCTGTATTGTTTTATTTTCCTTTTAAAAGTGATTTTATTGAAGATTTATTTTTAAATATTTGGATTGTCTCTAAAATTATTTTTATGGTTTTATAATTTCAATAAATATTTTTGGGAATTTTTAAACTTTAAAAAACAATATTTCATTAATTATATAGCCCTAAATGATTTTCTGATTGCATTTATGTGTAAATTCAGTATTTAATCCCAGAGTGCTTCAAAAATTATGAATCTCATATTATTTAAGTTTTTAATATTTCGAGAATTTTAAAATTATTTCAGAAATTTTACGGATTAAATTCAGCCGCACGTTCGTTCGTTAAATCATTAAATAAGGGTATGCTGCGCGTTTCAGAAATGCTTTAAAAATTATAAAATTCTTATTTTATTAGTTTTTAATTATTCTGGGAATTTTAAAATTAATTTGGATTTATTTCGATACGTTTTTATTCGCGCGTTTAGTCGTTAAAATCGCGAAACGCGAGCTTGCAGTCGGTAAAGCGGACACGTGTTTGATTTTTCAAACTAAATACTAGCCGCGTGTCCCTTTGTTTGTGGTACGTGGAAAACATCTGTTGAAAAAAAAATCACCCCCACCCCTGTTCCTTCACCGGCCTCGATCTCAATTCTCTCTAATCTCTTTTTTTTCTCTCTCGTTATATCTCCTGCACTCTCTACTCTCCGTCTCTCTCTCTCGCCTCATCTCTTCCCTCTGAAATCTCTATCCCATCCTTCCTTCCCCGTTTTTCCCTTTCTTTTCTTGGTGTATTTTCCAGTTGCTCTGTTTTCGGTAATTATTCTGGATGCTTGCTTCTTGGTTCTGATTGTGGCTTGATTTTAGTTTGCATAGATATATATGTATATATATGTGTGTGTGTGTGCTCTGTGTATTGTGTCATGTGTATGTGTTTTTATGTGCCGTGTGTGTGTGGCGCGGTGGCGCGTGAGTGTCGTGGTGGTGGTGATAGTTGTTGTTGCTTCCTGTGTTTAGTTTGGTTACTTTCTGATTTAATTTTTATTCTGCATTGTTTTGAATATTATTCGTGAAATAATGATTTTTGTGTGCGGGAAATTAATTTGTATCAGTGAAATTTATTTTGAAACCCGAATATTATCGGGGATCAATAAATTTTGCCTCTGTCGACGATGAGCCTCGGCGAGTCGACGGTGGTCCGTGATGAATTATTTTGAGTCCTAAAATAATAAAATATTAAATAAGTTCATAAAATTATTTTTCAAAATGAAGGCATGTTGAGGTTTGGGTTGCATAATTGTGACTTTTGTGAACGTGAGGTCGATTATGTTTCGACGGGTAGTCCAGTAAATAGAGGAGTCATTGTCCAATTTTTCTGAAAAATTATTTTTAATTACGAGAAGCGTACTATATCATATTAAATATTTTATTATTATTGTAAGTATCGATTATGTGAATATCCATATAAATGTTATTATACGAGTCGGGTCTAGTGGATTGGTTTAGTTAGGTTCTGAGGGTATCAAGCATGTTAGATTAACTAATAGGGTATTCTGTTACTGTAGATCCCAGTCGAGGTTTGCGAGGACTAAATTCAGACGATCGAAGCTACCCTAGGAATTCTGAATAATTGTTGCAAGGCAAGTACCCCTAACCATACTTTTATGGTTCAGTATATATGAATAAACTGTTGTTTTATTTTCAAACAGGAATATAAACATTTTAAGTTACGTATCCCCTGTAGTTATATTTATTGATTTAAAATCTGTTTTGGGTAAAAGTAACTTCGAAAAGGTACCCATCTCCAAGTGAAAATGATTTTGTGAACAAAATTTATATGTGTTGTTGAATGAACTGTTTTAAACTGAGATAGGTTCAAGTGATTTGAAAACTAGATAAAAAATGATCAGATATTCGATAGATAGAGACCAGAGTGGCCTATTTTGGTTGCGTAAGCGGCTAACTCGGTTGTGCCCATTACTTAACCGATTAGTCCATTAGGTCAGGGACCTAGCTAGTCTCTGAGTTCCAGAACAGGTTTGTGGGATGGCAGATGGAGCCGTCCAGTGTTGATATCCTGATCGGCTGTCTTCACACTTGAATGTCCAATACGTATCTGATTTGGTTTTTTTGGATCCCGTAACGGAATAAGTGATTTATATAGTTAAGATATAAATGTGAATATCATGCTAAAATTGGACTCTGGTGTTTATACAGCACACAGCTATGCTTGTTTTATAAAGAGCATGCTAGTTAGTTATATCCAGTTTAATTTTGTTTGACAGAGATTTGAAATGATTTACAAAGTTCTTCTTTCATACTGCTTTATAATTCTGTTCCTTATAAATGTTTAATTTAAACTGTTTTTACTCTATTATTCATATGTTGGTATTGCTGAGCGATTATATGCTGACCCTTGCAACCTGTTATATATATATATATATATATATATATATATATATATATATATATATATATATATATATATATATATATATATATATATATATATGTCACAGATGCCTAGGAGACCAGTTTTTCATGTTCAGGGCAAGACTCCAGTCCCACCGGTAGCAGGATCAGTTGAGGTAGTTTTGTGAGACCTATTTTAGGTCTATGAGTTCCTGTAATAAGTATGTCATAATTTTAAATAAAATGTTGTTGTAATAGTAAGTAGCTTAAGTCATAATTGAACCTGGAAAAGATCTTGGTATTGAGGTTGTGATAGTGTATTAATGATAATGTAGTAGTTTATAATTGTGGTTTGATATAATTAGTGACATCAACTCATGACCCCTGGGTTGAGGCCGTTACATAATGGGATTGGGGCTTGTACTCAAATCGTCACAGGGGGATATGATAGCACATTCAATATGATGCAACTTCAAAGCCACCAATTATGAAGCCGAGTACGAAGCACTAATTGTGGGGCTCATGACTGCTAAGGACATGAAGGTCAGAATCATTGATGTAAACTATGATTCGTTATTAATTATTAATCATGTCAATAGATACTATGAAGATACAGATCCCAAGATGATTACATACTTGGACATCACCAAAAGATTGATGAACTATTTTGACACTTTCAACATACAATAAGTTCCAAGGGAAAATAATGTACAAGCTGATGCACTAGCTGGTTTGGAGGCTGTTTCTAAAGGTCTCAACTTAAACAACATTCCAGTTATTCATATCACGAATCCTGTTGTTGAAAGGTGGGTTCATGACATAAAAGTGCTAGCTCTTAATCAACATGATGACAATACCAATGAGGACATGGATAAATGGATTCAAGCATACAGAGATTACTTACAACTTGGAGTGAAACCCAATAACAACAATGAAGCTAGGATCCTTAAGATGAAGGCTTCAAGGTTTATAGTCATAGATGATGAGTTGTTCAAGAAATCTTCTACGGGGCTGCTTCAAAGATGCTTGAGAAAGCACGAGGCTGACATGGTCTTAAGGGATGCACATGAAGGAGAGTCTGGAAATCACACCAACGGAAGAAACCTCTCATTAAAGATTCTACGTTTGGGCTATTATTGGCCGACATTAAGACAAGATGCTTTAGATTACACGAGGAAATGTGACGCCTGCCGGAGACATGCACTTGTCATACATCAACCATCTGAGCATCTTAACATGTTCATTCCCTCTTGGCCTCTCATTAAATGATGGATGAACATTATGGGGAAGATGCCACCTGCACCTGGGCATAAGGTGTTCATGTTGGCCATGACAGATTACCTTTTAAAGTGGATCGAAGCAGAGGCGTTCAAGTAGGTCACGTCAAAAGAAGTGATATCGTTTATCAAGAAAAATATTATATGCAAGTTTGATGTACCATCTGAAATTATTTGTGATAATGGATCACAATTCATAAGTGACAAGACAGAATCATTTTGCAAATTTTGGAATATCAACTTGATTATGTCGACACCGAGATATCCTCGAGCCAATGGGCAGGCTGAATCGAGCAATAGGATCATAATCAACAATCTCAAAAGAAGACTGACATCATGCAAAGGAAAGAGGGTTGAAGAATTTCCTTGGGTATTATGTTTGGACTAGACAACTCCTAAGAAATCAACAGGACAAACACCTTACAGCTTAGTCTATGGGACTGAAGCTGTCTTACCAATAGAGATCATTATGCCCACAGCCAGATACGGACTATTGACGAATGACATGAACAGCACAGTATTGGCACATGACAAAGATACTGTGAACGAGTTTCAAGAGATGGCAAAAATTGTATGGTGTCTTACCAATAAAGGGTGGCCAACACATATAAAAAACATGTCCATGTGAGAGCTTTTCGTGTTGGTAACTTGGTATTGAGGAAGATGTGACGCCCTCCAAACCCAGGTCAGAAGTTTGGGGTTCATAACACACACACGCATACCATATATAAACCTGTTTATGAAAATAATATATGCAATGACCCTACTTACCATAACCACGGATCGCAACATGTAAAAGTATGCACACAAGCCACAACCTTATTTATATTACAAACGTACCAAATCCCAAATTAGTTCAACTTACTACTGGAAATAAAACATTTTTACAAGCTTTCAAACCCAAACTAAGACATAATTCTTCCGCTAACTTATTCTATTTAAACCTGGAAACCTAGTTCGCACACTTGTATGGGGATCCTCACTAACACAAGTTTCCTTTTTAACTGGAAAAGAACATAAACAGATTTACAAGAGTGAGCTAACTAGCTCAGCAAGCCACAGTGACAATACTAAAATTAAGCAATGATCAATTGAAATGATATGAGGAAACAACATTCCTGATAAGCAATGATTATAATTGGATATTCACTTTTCATTTTAAAAACCAAGGTAGGCTGTTGATTAGTCACGCACTAAACCTGAGCAAGGCACACAACTCTGCTCTATGTACTGGATCCAAGGCACACATTGGCCTAATATTACCACGAATTTGGTCCGACCAGGAATCTGGTCCATATTTAAAAACAATCCAATTCTATAATATCAACATGATAAACATTGTAAATCAATAAGCAGAATCATAAACAATATTTATCTCGAAGCATAGGGTGATTCATAATACCAAGAAGGTATAATAAGGTAAATATAAAGATTAGCTTCAAGCCTGGGGAAGAATCAGATAATAGAAGAACAAAGGTTAAATGATTACAAGGATTAGTCTTCTTATGTACAAGGTTTAAAGGTTCGTATGTTAAGTAATTACATTTCAGGGATCTGTGTCTTGTACATATATATTTGTGGAGTACTATCGTATATATGTAATTCAAATCTGCGAATCTAACAATCAATGGTTTATAAAAAATAAGGCTTACAGCTCAAAGATCAATAAAAAGAATCAAGGTTTAGGGTTAAGTATTTCAAAGCACTTGTAGTATAAAACAGAACTATCTCAATCCATATCAAGATGGTTCAAGAAATAGTTGCAATATATCTCGAGAAGGTTTAAGAATAATTACATTATAACAAGGAAGATCAGAAATACTTTCAATATATCTCGAGAAGGTTTAAGAATACTTGTAGTATAACAAGGAAGATAAAAAATACTTGCCTTATCTCAATCCACTTTAACTTTACTTGTACTTGTCTATTGATTCTTACTCACTGGCCACTTGCTTTCCCTTTTTACGTCTCGCTTCCTCTATTAGACATCACAAGTACGTATCAATACTTATTCTCATCTCATTCTATTCGTTACAAACTTCTATCTACCCTTTGTTTCACCCAAATCCGACGTATGGTTTGAAAGTTACGATAAAAACCGTCAAATAGTATACACATACACTGATTACACATCAATAAAATCACATATAGCACATAGCACGTAAGATATTCGATAAAAATAATTTTTCAAAGAAGATTCGGTGTTAAAATGATTTTCCGGGTATTTAACAAGAATTTTTGAACATTTTTCGGAATTAAAACGAGTCAAAGAATCATTTTCTAATTAAATAATAAGGTTCGAACAGCCGAATCTGACTTTAAAATCATTTAATAATAAATATTGATCCTTGAAAATAACTTAAAATAATATTTTAAAGCTCGAAATATTTTTTCAGAATTATTAAATCAAAAGAAATAATTAAATCTAAATAAATCATCAATTAAAATTAATTAATAACTAATTAAATTATTTAATCAATTAATATTTAAATTAATTGACCAATTAAATAATTAATTATTAACTAAAATTAATTAACTAAATAATTTAAATTTATTTTTGAATTAAAAATAATTTTAAGAAGTAAAAATAATGAATTTTGGAATTTTAAAATAATAAAATCATTTTCTAGAAAATAAAATAAACAGAAATCTTATTTTTTTAATTTTTAAAATAGGAATATAATTTTTGTATATTTTTAAAACTGGGATATTAATTCTGTAAATCAGGAAAACCACCGGGGCCAAACTGCATTTGTCCACCCCCGGTCACCTTCTCCGGCGACCCGCCGGCTGGACTCCATGGTCGTGCCATGGAGCTTTTCCGACAGCCGGAAAATCCTCAGAAACATATCAAATTGACGGGGATTATTCCCCTGGATTCCAGAAACATATATCTTCAAACAATTCGAGCAAAAGATCACTGAATCTCCTGGAAAACTCGATCAAAAAAATCGACGCCGTCGTGCAGCGTTTTTCGGCAAGCCATCTCCGGTCACCCTCCGTTCATAAAACTTAAACCAATCAATTGCTTGTTAAACGATCTATTTAATGCTACTAATTAATTGAATCAATCATTCTTAGAACAGAAACCCCCAAAATCAATCAAGAATATTCATACGGGTTATAAACCCTAAAATCTAAATCAGAGAATCAAACATCAATTTCTATATGTTATTGAACTCCAAATTCAACATATGATATACCAAAATGACCATAATATAATTATCTACAATATATAATCATTAAATCATACAAACAACATCAAAATCAAAAATTCATATTTTAATCATAATTAATTCGAATTTAAATAAAAATATTGAAAAATACATTTGATTTCTGCAGTGGAAAAAGTTGTATAATCTGATAGTACTCTTCACAAGCTTCAATTCGGTTATTCACACAATTGATTTCGAGTTCGATAACGCCTTCGTTTTTAGGTTTGATTTTGAAGAACACGATGAATATTATGATTTTTCTCTGTAAATTATATAATTTTACTGTATATTTATGATTATCTGTATAAAATAAAATAAGATAGAGGTTATTTATACTTACGGAATATTAGTATCCCTTTGGATCATATCAGATACAAAAATAGATTACTTAGCCGCTAAGTAACTTCACAAATGATCCAATTTCATACCAGTTTTGGATAATTATCAAAAGTGGGCTTCTTATAATACACCCTACGAGAAGATAATGTAACAATTTAATCAAAATAACCCTTCTCTCGGGAATACGGGTTTTATTGATCAATCGAAATGACTATTGTATCAAAAAATTTGCGCCGGGACTCGTACGGGTCAAACTGTACTCCAGATCGAAAAAGTCAAAATACGGAATTAGGTTAGGAAGGAGTTTTCCGAAGAATTTCGGGTTGTAAAAATGCAAAAACATTTGAAGTTTGATGATTCCCAGTTTTATAAAATAGTTTATAATTACTCAGAAAATAATTATTTAATCCACAAATTCTTTATAAAATCATATAACAACCTAAAAATCACCAGAAAAATACCAAAATTATCTATACTTTATTTTGGACATATGAAAGTTAAAATACTTAAATTTTATCATATGTAATCATCCAAACATCAATTCCAATTATCAGATAATTCACCAAAATTCACATAATAATCACATAAGAATTATTTATTGATAAAAATAATTACTCGATATATCCCGGATATTACATCCTTCCCTCTTAAAAAGATTATGTCATCAGAATCTTCTATGTAAACAAATGAGGATACTTTTCTCGCATATCACTTTCTAGCTCCCAGGTTGACCCTTCAACCCTTGGGTTTCTCCGCAGTACTCTTACTAAATTTCCAACTTCATTCCTTAACATTTCCTCTCTCTTTTCTATAATCTCTATTGGATTCCTTATGTAAGACAAATATGCCTGAAGTTCTATCGGCTCATACTCGATTAAATTCCTAGAATCTGGATTATACTTCTTAAGCATCGATACGTGAAATACATTATGAATATGCTCCATATGCGAGGGTAACGCCAATTCGTATGCTACATTTCCGACACGTTTTAAAATTTCAAAAGGTCCAATGTATCTAGGACTCAACTTTCCTTTCTTTCTAAACCTAGACCATCCTTTCCACGGTGACACTTTCAACAACACTAAATCTCCGTCTTCAAATTCCATGTCCTTTCTAGATTGATCCGCATATTTCCTTTGACGATCATGTACTGCAATTAACCTATTCTGAATGACTTCGACAACTTCTTTTG
Source organism: Apium graveolens (assembly GCF_009905375.1). Classification (NCBI taxonomy): domain Eukaryota; kingdom Viridiplantae; phylum Streptophyta; class Magnoliopsida; order Apiales; family Apiaceae; genus Apium; species Apium graveolens. The sequence goes on from NC_133651.1 coordinate 239,821,815, forward strand.
TCTGTTGCACCAATTCAGATTTATAGCGGACCCTTGATGTCTTGGCTAAAGAAACACCAGTGCCATCCCAACCTATCACCTATTCCATGCCTAGTAATGCTGTTAGTCGAGTGTGAGACCTTGTAGGGTTCAGCTAGGATGTTAAGATACCTGTGACGGCCTCTACCCCGGGGTCAGGAGTTGACGTGACGAACAACAACAAACCACAAATATAATACAACCAACTCATTCTAATTTCAATATAAACACAACCCCTTAACAAGATCTTTTCCAGGTTCAAATATGATTTAGGTTACATAATTATTACAAGCCAACTTATTTAAATAAATCTAACACAACTAACTTTTTACAACAACTCAACAGACCACATCTGGTCTAACACAACTATCTTAGAGGAGTCGGGTACGGAAGGAACTGGAATCTGGCCTTGCCTATGACAGAAGGGTCTCCTAGACATCTGCGATATATGTATAAACTAGTTTACAAGAGTGAGAAATCATTTGCTCAGCAGTACCAATATATGAATAACAAGTAAAACATTTCTATAACAATAATTACATTTTAATAATACAAATATCCTCACTTGTTCAGTTAGTTAAGATTCTAAGGACGGAATCTTTTTAAGGGAGAAAGTAAGGACACCAGTAGAATTCAGAAGAATGTTTTTAGGAAACAGAGGTTCAATACAAGAGATGGGAGAAGGACAGGTAAACAAAAGGAAAGAGGAGGAAAGAACAGATTGGTAACTCCACCAATATGGTTGTTGTTAGTTGATCAAGAGAATTTACCTGTAACATCCCCAAATCCCGGGGTCAGGATTGGGTGTCACCCAAACAACTTTAAACAATATAAACCTATATATTAAAATAAATATACAGATCATCCCTCAATTCCGGATCATTTACAGGTTATGGTATGAAACAAGAATTTAACCTTCTAAAATTTATAACAACTGAATAAAATATTATTACCTCTTTACTAACTTCGCCATCTTATTCATCCTGACATCTCTAACTTCCTTCAGTTGGGATCTCTCCAATTTTGATGTCTATTAAGGACTATTCACTTTTATCCTCGTTGATACTGAAAGAAATAAGAATTCTCAAAGGCAAGAGTGAGCCAAAAATGCCCAGCAAGTATCATAATAGGTTTCCAAGTATTATTATCAAAAGAAACTCCTGAAAACAATCTTTGAATGTTTTATAAACATCTTTCTTTATTTGAAAAAGTTGAGCGAATAAAATACTGGCCCTTATTAGCCTTTAATCATAGATCCAAAAATCAATAAACAGTTCACTGATCCACTTCCTGAATCAAATCTTTGATTAGTTTTGTAATCATAAAACTTTTCAAGAAAGAATGTCGTTAATGGCCATCATCAATAAATTAGACTAGACAGTAGAATCAACACAGTACTATAACCTGCTGATCAGTCAGGTATAGTACGGACCTATGCCCAACCGCATAGGTCAACGTCATAACAAGGTACTCATGCACTATGGCCTCCGTAATTAAAGGGTCCGGCCATCTCTGGCCCTAGGCCCATTCTAGCCTCATAAACAAAAGGTCTTGACCATCCCTGGCCCTCATCATAACCATCCTGTCCATAGAGTATATTTATGTCAAATCATTTTAATTTCAAAACAACTTGATTCAAGGTTCGCAAATAACCCGGAATAATAGGTATTTGTTCAAGAGATCAATAAATAATAAAGGAACAATAATAAAGGGTACTTGCATAATTAAGAGTAGTTGAAGTGAAATGTAAAACATTTAACTATTCTGAATTTAGAATAGAGAAGAAATACCTGCAATATATCACAAGAAAGTTCAGGAATACTTTCCTCAGTTGATCCGCTTTCTAGCATTTAATTACCATTCTATGCTCACTTCTACTCTGTATCTACTCATCTCATTACCACACACAATCAGACTTTACTTTCATTATCACTGTCTGGCTTTGAATGCCTTGAACTAGGTGTATCTATCATAAAAGATACTATTTTTAACTTGGTTTTAGTTCTAAAAGTTTCGAGTCCTACCTTTAAACGATTTGACTTATGTGTTACATGAATTATGTGTTCACGTGTTATATGAATAATGTTAGGAATATGTTGTGTACTTGATGATAAGTTAAATAAAACACCTTAGTAGATTTAATTTAGTGACTTTGTAGCTTTCAACGGATGATCACTTTAACATCCGTTGAAAGGGTAGCTTATGTTTTAATAAGTTTAGTAGCACATTTCTGCATATTGTAATGCCTTAGAGAACTAGATGTTGTAAAATGTTCCAAGTCATGTGGACTACTAGATTGATATGCAAGATAGGTTGGCTAACTGTAAATATTAGATGCCTTATAATCTTGTATAAGTGAAATAGAGTTAACTGCTACGAAGATGCTCTTAACAGATGTTCCACAAGGTATCAACGGATTATCAACTAGAGTCTCAACGGATGATAAACCAGACTCTCAACGGATGATCCCACAGAGTTTCAACGGATAATCAAATTCTAAAGCAGTTGATAGTGACTTGATAGTCACATGCGTTGATTGTATGCAAATGGAATGTTGCATCCTACTTACAGGTTTCAGAGAACAAATAAGCATTTCCATTTCCATGCTAAACTGAAGATATTCAAAGATGTTGGATAGAGAAATGAAGAAGCATGTAATTAGACTAAGAAACATTTTGTCTTATTTGTTTGTATTTTAACATGTAACTTGGTGATATATAAACCAAGTGTAGCAAGTAGAACATTATCTGAGTAATTAAGCAATTACCAGAGAAATAGATAAAGCTATATTTGAAAAGGATTTCTCTGTTCTTTGTAAGTTCAGCTTGTAAGCAACTGTGTGCAAATCTTGCATCACAGAGTTCTCAAATATATATATATATATGGTGGAAAAGCTCAATCCACCAGAAATTTTTTAAATACTTGTATTTGATTACTTTGTGTTTGATTTTTTCATTACTTTCATTCCACGCTTTAGCTAAATCAAACACAATTATTGTGACGGCCTCAACCCCGGGGTCAGGAGTTAACGTCACTCAACACAAATACCAGAAATATAAACAACAATATTATTATTAAAATAACTAACTCGACCCCGAACCAAGATACGATCCAGGTTCAAGTATGATCCAAGCTACACATTATTACAAACCATTTATTCAAAAGTTTGACACAAACTAACTTATTCAGTAACTCATCAGACCGCACGTGGTCTGATACTAACTACCTCTGAGGAGCCGGGGCTTGAAGGGGCTGAAACACGGTTCTGCCAAGGTCTGATTGGTCTTCTAGGCATCTGCGATACATATATATAACATGTTGCAAGGGTGAGCATAGTCGCTCAGCAGTACCAACATATGAATAACAAGATAAAATAGTAATGTAAACAATGATAGGAACAGAGCTGTAATCATACAAACAACATTATATATTAAAAAACTGAGAAAACTGGATATCACTGACTAGCATGCTAATAACAAAACAAACGTAGTGGTATGCTGTGTAAGTACCATAGTCCAATTTTAGTATGCTATTCACATTTATAAAACCTTAGTATCAAATTCTTATACCCTTACGGGAATCACAAAGCCAAATCAGATACGTACGGATATGTGAAAACAGCTTGTTGAATATATTTGAGATGTCATGCCTAATATGTTTCATGTTTAGTTCTTAGATCTTAACTAACAGGAAATATCAGTACTTACTGGAATCAGGACTTACTGGAGGTCAGTTTTCAAGGATATTAGAACTTAGATTATCTGAAGATAATATCAGAAGATGGATATCAGAACTTAAGTACTGGAGGACTAACAGTTAAGGAAGGAAGCTGATTTACAGGAAAGAAGATAGAGACTAATACAAGAAGAAGATATGCAAGGAAAGAGTTCGAGGACTAGAAGAATTATAAGATATCTGGTTGATATATTTTAGGAGACAGAATTATATTCCATATCAACTAGAAGTTATCTTATAATTGTGTGTCTATATAAACACAGACATAGGTTTACTCTATAAGAGTTATGATCATCGAGAAGATCATAATTATAACCTAGCAGTTGTCGTGATATTTGTTCATCACTGAGAGAGAACAGTTCCGTTGTAACTAGGTTTATTATATCGAATATATCTGTTTTCTGTTACTTGTGCTTTAAATCGATTTGATTGTATTCTACACTGTATTCAACCCCCTTCTATAATGTTGTGTGACCTAACAAGTGGTATCAGAGCCTATCTGTTAACATACATACAGTAAAGATCCAAAACAATCATGTCTGAAGAAGCAGAAAATCCAACCAAGCCCGCTAAAACTGAAGAAACTCCAAAGACTCAAACCCATAGTCGATATGAGACTATCATGGTTCCCATGCTGAGACCGTCTGAATATCCCATATGGAAAGTGAAGATGGCTATGTTTTTGGAAGCTACAGATCCAGAATACCTTGACAGAATTAATGAAGGACTGCATAAGCCAACCAAGCTCTCTGTTGTAGTTGCAGATCAGCCAGCAAAGACCATACCAAAGGAGAAAAGTGAATACACAGCTGAACATATCTCATCTATTACCAAGGATGCAAAGGTAAGGCATTTGTTGCATAGTGCCATTTATAATGTCATATCAAATAGGGTAATTCACTGCAAGACTGCAACGGAGATATGGGATGCTTTGGAGACAAGGTGTCAGAGAACTGATGCAATCAAGAAAAACAGGAGGACTATACTCACTCAAGAGTACGAGCACTTTGACTCAAAAAGTGATGAGTCATTAACTGACTTATATGACAGGTTTGTCAAACTCTTGAATGATATGTCACTGGTGGACAAGGAATATGACATTGAACATTCAAATCTAAAATTCCTTTTAGCCCTTCCTGAAAGCTAGGATTTGAAAGCTACAATTATAAGAGATAACTATGCTCTTGATGAAACTACTCTTGATGAAATTTATGGAATGCTGAAGACTTATGAACTTGAGATGGATCAAAGAAGCAAGAGACATGGGAGAAAGTCAAGAACAGTTGCTCTTAATGCTAAGGAGGAATCTCCCAAAGTGGTTGTCTCAAAGAAAGGAAAAGGCAAGGCTCTCTTCATAAAGTCTGATTCAAAATCATCAAGTTCTGATGATGATCCAGAAACCGAAAGTCTATCTGAAGGAGATGCTGATGAAGAGATGATGAAGCTGTGTGCTCTTATGGTGAAGGGTATCACAAAGATAGCATACAGGAAATTCAGAAGAGGAAAGAAGTTTTCCAGGAAAGGTAGAAGTTCAGATAAGTAGTTCTTCAGAAAATCTGAAGGCAAAGGAGGAAAGTCTGACAGAGGAGATTACTCAAATGTCAAATGCTACAACTGTGGTGAGAAAGGACACATATCTCCTGACTGCAAGAAAGGAAAGAGTGATAAAGGCAAGGCTCTTGTTACAAAGAAGAAAAGCTGGACAGGCTCCTCAGATTCTGAAATTGAGGAAAACTATGCCTTGATGGCAAATGCTGATAGCAGTTCTGATGCTGCTGAGTTAAAGGTACCTCAAACAACTTATGCCTTTTATACTGATGATATTACTGAGTTGAGATTATATCTTAAAACCATGTTTATTAGCTATAGAGATCAAACTTTAACATGTGAAAGATTAACTTCTGAAAATCTTGCCTTTAAAAAGAGGAATGATTATTTAGAAAAAGAGTTAGTTATGTTCCATCAAACTCAGAAGGATAGAGATGATGCTTTCTATATAAGAGATGAAGTGCTAAAAATGAATAAATCTCTAAAAACTGAGTTAGAAAAGGAGAGAGAGATTATCAGGACTTGGACTAACTCTAGTAGAGCAACTCAGGATATACTAAGTAGTGGAAACTGGAAAGAGGGCTTAGGTTATGGAGATGAGAAAAGTAAAAAAGGAATTGAACAAGTTAAGCCAATTATTGTTAAACAGACTACTAAGCCAAAGGTAAATCCTGTTTTAATTTTATAGCTAAAACTGTAAAGTCTGATTCTGAAAAGATGAATGATATTGAGACAGAAGTGATAGCAGAGTCAACTTCTGACAAATTAGAATAGGATAAACCAATTGAAGTTAACATAGGCTTAATGACTAAGAAGCAGCTTAAACATAAGCTGAAAGAGATTACCAGTGTAAAAAAGGTAAAGGGAGCTAGGAAAAATAGGAATGGAAAAGAAGGAGTGAATAAAAGTAACAATTATATGCCTGTTCCTAATGCTCCTAGAAAGAAATGCTATAACTATGGAAACTCTAACCATCTGGCTTCTTTTTGCAGGAAGAATAAGAATATAAACTCCTTACCTTCAAAGTCAGGAGTTAAGAGTCAGTCTGTTAGGTTTAAGCCACAAAATCCTTGTTTTCATTGTGGTAGTATATGGAATTCCATTTATACTTGTAAGGAATATCATAGTTTGTACTATGATTATTATCAGATAAAACCTTCTTTGAAGAAAGTTACTTTAATTCCTTCTAGTGTAAAGCATGATGTAAAGTCTGATACTGTAAAATCTGATAAGAAAAATGTTAGCATAAACTCTGATGTTAAATCCGCTGCAAATGTTAACAAACTAAAAAAGGCCGAAGGATCCAAGCAAGTCTGGGTCCTTAAAACTAACCATTAGTGGTCTTTGTGATTGCAGGGCAATAGGAAGAACATCCTAGTTCTGGACAGTGGATGTTCAGGACATATGACTGGAAATAAAGCCCTGCTATCAGACTTTGTGGAGAAAGCTAGCCCAGGAGTTTCTTATGGAGATGGCAACATTGGGAAAACTCTGGTATATGGCAAGATCAATCTTGGGAATGTCATCATTGAAACAGTAGCTCTAGTCTCAGGACTTAAACACAATCTGTTGAGTATAAGTCAAATCTGTGACAGAGGTTATCATGTGGATTTCTTTGAAGAACACTGTGAAGTTATAAGTATTTCTACAGGCAAAGTGGTTCTAAAAAGATATAGGAATGGTAACATTTATGAAGCCAGACTTTCAACAAGTACTGATGGTTCTGCAATCTGTCTGTGGAGTAGAGCATCAATTGAAGAAAGCTGGAATTGGCACAAGAAACTCTCTCATTTAAATTTCACCAATATAAATGAGCTTGTAAAGAAAGATCTTATGAGTGGACTGCCAAAAATAGTATTTGCTCCTGATGGCCTTTGTGATTCATGTCAGAAGGTAAAACAAAGAAAATCTTCCTTCAAGAGCAAATCTGAGTCATCAATTCTTGAGCCTTATCACCTACTGTATGTTGATCTATTTGGTCTAGTCAAAATCATGTCTATTGCAAAGAAGAAATATGCTATGGTTATAGTGGATGAGTTCACAAGGTACACATAGGTGTACTTCTTGCACAAGAAGACTGAAACTGCATCTACTCTAAATGATCATGTCAAACAGCTGGATAAGATGGTCAAAGATTCTGTTAAAATCATAAGGAGTGATAATGGCACTGAGTTCAAGAATTCAATCATGGAAGAGTTCTGCAAAGATCATGGAATCAAACAAGAATTTTCTACACCTGGAACTCCACAGCAAAATGGAGTTGTAGAAAGAAAGAACAGAATTCTTATTGAAGCTGCACAAACTATGCTTGATGAAGCAAAGCTGCCAACCTATTTTTGGGTTGAAGCTGTGCAGACTACTTGTTTTACATAAAATGCTACACTTATAAACAAGTATGGAAAAACACCATATGAGATGATGAAGAAGAAGAAGCCAAATCTGAAATACTTTCATGTATTTTGTTGCAAGTGTTTTGTTCTTAAGACTCGTCCTCAGCAGCTGTCAAAATTTGATCTAAAAGCTGATGGAGGATTTTTTGTTGGATATCCATTTTCCACAAAAGCCTTCAGAGTCTACAATTTAAGAACAAGAGTTGTCATGGAATCTATCAATGTCTCTTTTGATGATAAGAAGATTACTGGACTTGAATATTTTGATGATCATGATCAGCTGAGATTTGAGAATGAAGATTTAAATTATGATCCTGAAAATTCTGATCCTGTAAGTTCTGATGGATTAAGTTCTGATGTCATTGAAACTGTGGTAACAACTCCAAAGGAAAATACACATGTCCAGGGGGAGCAAGCTGAAGATCCTACCACATCTCAAGACTCTCGAGAAGCATCAAAACCTGTCACTGGCTCTTCAAGTTTTGATTCATCTAGTTCTGATGAGCCAAACTCTGATAATTTTGGAAGCTCTGATTCTTCAACTCCTGAAAAATCAAATTCAAATTATGAAGTCTCAAAGAGCGTAACTAGAGGGGGAGCATCAGAAAATGCTGATGGAGATAGCATGGATCATGGGGGAGGATCCAGTTCTAGAGATCAACTTCCATCTGCAAGGAAGTGGACTAAAGCACATACACCTGATTTAATCATTTAAGATCCTGAAGCAGGTGTCAGAACTAGAACTGCAACTTCAAATGAATGTCTTTATCATTCTTTTCTATCTCAGACTGAACCAAAGAAAGTGGAAGAAGCTCTTCAAGATGCTGATTGGGTGCAAGCAATGCAGGAAGAGTTAAATGAATTTGAAAGAAATAAAGTCTGGACCCTAATACCAAGACCAAAGAACAGATCAGTTGTAGATACAAAATGGGTGTTCAGAAACAAAACTGATAGTGATGGCATAATTACAAGAAATAAAGCAAGACTGGTTGCTAAGGGCTACTCTCAACACAAGGGTATTGATTATGATGAAACATTTACACCAGTTGCTAGATTAGAAGCCATAAGGATCTTTCTGGCTTATGCTGCTCACAAGAAGTTTAAAGTCTTTCAAATGGATGTGAAAAGTGCTTTTCTCAATGGAGAATTGGAAGAAGAGGTATATGTTGAACAACCTCCAGGCTTTGTAGATCCCAAATTTTCCAATCATGTCTACAGGCTTGACAAAGCACTTTATGGGCTTAAGCAAGCTCCAAGGGCATGGTATGAGACTTTAGCTCAATTCCTTCTGGAAAGTGGATTTCACAGAAGCACAATTGAAAAGACTTTATTCTACCTCAACCATGGAAAAGACTTACTTTTGGAACAAATATATGTTGATGATATCATATTTGGTTCTACTAATTCCAAACTGTGTGAGAAGTTTGCAAATCTAATGCAGTCAAGATATCAAATGAGTATGATGGGAGAACTCAGCTATTTTCTGGGCCTTCAAGTCAAGCAATCTGAAGAAGGCACTTTTATCTGTCAATCCAAGTACACCAGAAATCTACTGAAGAAATTTGGAATGCAAGATTGTTCAACTGCATCCACTCCCATGGCCACTTCAACCAAGTTAGATAAGGATACTGGTAAATAAGTAGATATTACTAACTATAGAGGTATGATTGGCTCTTTACTCTATCTAACTGCTAGTAGACCTGATATCATGTATGCTACCTGTCTTTGTGCAAGATTTCAGGCTGATCCAAGAGAACCTCACTTAATAGATGTGAAAAGAATTTTCAAGTACCTTAAGGGTACAGCTGATCTAGGATTGTGGTATCCTTGGGAATTAGATTTTAAGCTAATTGGTTACTCAGATGCAGATTTTGCAGGATGCAAAATTGACAGGAAAAGCACTAGTAGAAGCTGCCAATTTCTTGGAGGCAGATTGGTTTCTTGGTTTAGCAAGAAACAAAAGTCAATTTCCACATCAACTGTAGAAGCAGAATATATTGCTGCAGGAAGCTGCTGTGCACAGATTCTTTGGATGAAGAATCAGTTACTGGATTATGGGTTAGAATTTTCTAAAATCCCTATTTATTGTGATAATCAAAGTGTTATTGCTATGACAGGTAATCCAGTTCAACACTCAATGACAAAGCACATCAGCATCAGGTACCATTTCATAAGGGAACATATGGATGAAGGTACAGTGGAATTGCATTTTGTTCCAATAGATCAACAGTTAACAGATATCTTCACAAAACCACTATGTGAAGCTACTTTTATAAGATTGGTAAATGAACTTGGAAAGGTTTCAGGTTCTTTCTCTAAATCTGCTTAGTTTTTGTTCTCATACATCAGACTTTATGATTAGTGTTTACAGATTGTATTATCTCTATGTAATTTGTGCTTAATTTGAAATTCATTAAATGTTGATTGTTATCTGATGTGGATTTATATACTCTGATAAGTGTTTTGAATGTTCTGTGATTATTCAATCCAATGAGGATAAATGTGCTAGATGCTGACCTGGTAGTCTTTAACATACTAGAAATCCCATGTTTGAATTAGTTGTTTATGTGGGAACTCATTAACACAAGCAGATTTTGATATTGAGCTTAGTCAAGTTTACTTTGTGTATCTTATTACTAAGTCACAAACTAGATTCTTGTTTCTTATCTGTCAAATTCTGATGTCAGTAAATCTTAAGAATGAACTAAGTGCTGATATGCCTCACTTATCAAAAGAAAAAAAAAAGAAAAAAAATAAAAGTCAGGTACTCCTTTGAGATCTAGAGTAAAAATGTGGAAGGGAAGACCCAAGTGTATTGCTCTATTAAGTAATATGCATTAGAAAAGCAAAAAAAATTTGGTGACTTTTCACACTCTATGATTACTGGAGAAATACTCTAATAACAGCATAAATTCTGATAAGCAGTTGTGACTCACTTACACTGAGAAGCCACTGTAAAAAGGAATTTCAAAAGATGCATAAAATGAGCACAAATAGTTGAGGTGGACTCAGGCATAAATTTGTTCTATAGTAGACATCATGACTGATGACAGATTTTAAGCATTTTTCTGAGTTATGCCTTATTTCTAAGATATACTGAAGTTTATCAGACTTTAATCTTTATCTGATGTCTTGCTGAATGCACACACTTTCACTACATATGAATGATGAAAATTATTGTGGTGATTAAGTTATTTTTGACAAACAACTAAGTGTCAGTTGCATAAATTCTGAGGACAAGTTCTGATGAAAGTTCTGATGATTAAACTCTGAAGAAAACAAGTCAGTATTTGTATGACGAAACACAGAAAAGGATTTTCACTTGTTGAGTATAGAAGCCATATTTTGATGACTGTTAAAATCTAGTATAAGTTAAGTTCTGATATTAAATCCTGATGGAATCTTTGATGCTTACGTGGCATTTTTCTTTACTTGACTTATTTGTGATAAAATCTGAAACAGTCATATTTAAATCAGAATAATTTGGGTGAAATAAAATAGACATAATCATTATGGGTTAGTGGTTAACGTGTATGTCCTGAAAAACTGCATGTGCACGGTAATTATTGTATATTTTACGTGCCCATTAACTCCTGCTTTAACCGTTCATTGACTGTTCACATGGTGCCAGGTGTAAAGTGTATCTCATGCTTCAAAAATACAACTGTTGAGTGGAGAGAGTATATATATATGAGAGATAAAAGATTTTCTAATCTTTTACTTACTTTTTTATTCTTAATCTCTTTTACTTTCTTTCTCTCTCTCTCTAATATTCTCTAAAGCGTTTTCTTTCAAGACTTTTAACAAACACTTTGCAAACACTTTTCTTCTCAATTACAGAGATGGCACCAAAAGACGTAATTTACAATGGGGCTAAGTTTGTTCCTAATAACTACTCCGCTATTCTTAGCAAGGATGAAGCTCCATCGGAACTTCACTTTATTCAGGACTTTCTTACTAGTTCTAATATTGGGTACGCTTTGACCCAACCTGATGCCGTCTCTGGTACTCAAGTGCTGGAGTTCTGGAGAAGCGGAGTATATGATGATGGTGGTGCTCAAGGGTCCCCAAGTATTATCTTTTCATCAGGGGAGGATGAGCATGTCGTGACATTGGCCACGGTTCGACAAGCACTGCAGCTGCTTGAAAACTGTGTTTATTCTACTGTTGAGGAGCCAGTTCTTCAAAATATGATGGCTAGTATGGGGTATGAAACGACATTGGCCAAGCTGGGTCAATTGAAGAGACCTTACATAAGGAGGGAATGGAGTTTCTTCTTTGACTGCATTACCAAGACTTTTGCAAACAAATGTTCTAACTTTGATGCAATCCCCGTATTCAGTCAACAAATCGAGTATGCTCTCATTAATCAAACTGATTTTGATTATGCAAGTGTTGTCTTAGGTTTCATTGGGGATAGGATGATAGAAGACAGAAATACTGTTTATTTTTCTAGATTCTGTCATCTTATTTATAGTTTTTATTGTGATGATAAGCCCCAATCAGCTAGTGAATTAATTCCATCATTCAGACTATCTAAAAGAGCTTTTAATGACTTATTATCTATTGATAATAAGAAGGTTGTGTTAAGACCCCTCCAAATACCTTTATCTGTCAAACAAGCCTTAATAATTTATGATCTAGTAAAATACACTGCATTATATCCTGATGTCCAACCATCAGAACCTCAACCATCAGCACCTACCACCTCTACACAAACACCTCAGACTTCTCAACCATCAGCACAAACAACCAGACCTTCATCTTCCAAAACTTCTAAAAGTCTGTTTCTCAAGCTCCACAAAAGAGAAGGAAGATGATTCTCAGAGATGAGTCTGAGAGTGAAGAGGAAATAGTTGAAGCACGGGTTCATGCATCTGAACCTGTGATAAATGAAGCTGAGAATATTAGTTCTCAGAAAGTAAAAGCAGCTCAAAGTTCTGATGCTTTGAAAAGGAAATATGTACATTCTGATGCTACTGAAGCAACTCCTTCATTGGCAAGGAGATTGAAGAAAATGAAGGCAAGGAGGTATTTGGCTAAGGCTATAGCAGAAGATACTGAAGAAGCTGAGAAAGGGGATCAGGAATCTCTGATTTCACATGATCTAATTATCATTGAAGCCCTTCCAGCTCAAGCCAAAGACACTGCTAATGATACAGTTCTTACCCCTCCTGTCTCTCCAATTAAAGCTACAGATGTTGATAAAGAACAAACTGATAATTCTGAAATAGATATTCATAATTTGAATATACCTGAAGTTCTTTATCTGGAAGCTCCATCTATATCAAAGACACCAGCTCTGGAGATAAATTCTGCTGATCAGAATTTAGATGATGTTATTCCTGAATCTCCAGTTGCGACACATACTATTGAGCTATCAGAACACAATGAGTCTTCCTCAAGTTCTGATGACAGTGTTTCTGCTGAGACTCCAGTACCTATTCTGGGCAAGGAAGAATTGGTGAAGAAATTTGTTGAAAAGGAAGCACCTATTCCTTGGGAGGATACTCACAGAGGTGTTGAGTGGACCAAGAAGTGGAATCAATCAGATTTTATTCCAGGTTCTAAAATTCTGACAGAGCATATTGCAAAAGCTGATGAGTTGTTTACAAATGCTGATTTCAAGACACAACTCAAGATCACAGCTCTGTCTACAAAACATCTTCAAGGTCTACATACTGCTACTCATGAAAAGGTTGACACACTTAGAGAACAAGCTGATATGATAGATCAAGTGCTCAAGCTTGACAAGAACAGGTATATCAGACCTATTTCTGAGAAAGTTGCAGCAAATGAGAAAACTCAAGAGAAGCAACATGCCCAAATTGCTAAGGTTCTGGTTAATCAAGCTTCTCAGAAAGCTCAATTGGATGAAATCCAATCTTCAGTTGAACTTCTTCTTTCTCTCTTACTTCCTGATGATGCCAAAAAGGGGGAGAAGGTAGTTAAGTCCAAATGCTCACCTACTCAAGAACTGAAGAAAAAGGATGATGAAAGTGATGACCAGGGAAACTCTGAAAAGAGCAGAGGTCAAAGAAAAGTTCAAGGAAAATCTTCTATTCAGAACAAGTCAAGTTCTGATGCTGTGAATGCTCAAAGACTGAAGTCAAGTGGTGATAAGCAAAGTCTGATGTCAAGTTCTGATATTCTGATTCAGTCAGGATCTGAATAGTCTCAGAGGTTTTTGCAAACTATGAAGTTAAAGGGGAAGCAGACTACTGTTTATTACAAAGATCCTAAAATCCAGACACTTGATGAGGAGATAGCAAGAAGATTATTTCTGAAACACAATCCTGGAATGGATTTAGAAACTCTCAAGGAGGAAGAAGCTAGATTTGCTGCTGAGAAAACAAATCCTAAGTCTAAAGCTTCTGATGCAAAGAAACCTCCAAGTCCTAAGGAGAAAGGCATTGTGATCAAGGAGAAATCAATCACTGGGGCATCTAAAGCCAAAACAAGATCACAAATTGAGATTGATTCTAAATCAAAAGGAAAAGAAAAGGTTGGTGAACCTTTAAAGAAAAAGAAAAATTCTTCCATTCCAGTTTATCAAACTACATTGCATGATGATGATTTGATAGAAGATGAAACTGTTCAAATTCTGAAAAGAATAAAGATAAGTGAAGATTCTAAAACAACCTCTAACACTGCTCAAGTTGTTGTTTAAAATAAAGGACAGCAAGCTACAGAAGAAACAACAAATTCTGATCAAGTTGATTTGGATAAATTGACAATTGCTGATAAGAAGAAACTGTTATGGAAGAAAGCTACTCCAGTTGAACCAAAATCCAATCTCATGATGAGTTAACTTGCTACATTTGGGTTGAGATCCAAGCAACCTAGAGATACAGCTGGATTAGGTTCTGACGAAGAGAAGATTCAAACAGGAGTAGAGGTTACTCTAAAAGATCCTTTCATATTGAAAGACAAGCCATATGAACAAATCAAACAAAGACACCTTGACAAGGTGTTGTCTGCTCAAGTTGTGATAGATGCTCATGATAAGGAGAATCTAAAAGAGAAATTGATCTTATTTCTCAATGATGGAAGGACTTATAGATTAGCTGATTCTGATGTATTAAAGAAGTCTATCAGAGAGCTTCAACATATTCATTATCTTCTGGAAGTAAAATCTGATGTTACAAGAAAATGGTCAGAATATATTTTGAAGACTATAAGAGATCCATTCAGAATGTAACGTCTGGGAAATTACGTCTGTATTATATCATATTTATAATAAATTATGTGTGTTAATGTGTCATTTATGTGGAATTATTTGTCAAACCTTAATTGCTATTTGTTATGTGCATTCTGTGTCGTTCCGGTATTTTTAAGGTATTTTTCAGATATGTTATTTTGCATTCATAGTTTTCATTTTAAACATTTTATGACCCGAACCATGATTTTAAAGCTGGTATTTCAAATAAAATAATGGGCCTTATTTTTCATCAAACGGCTTTTACCATCGCATTATTCTAAAATATTTTCTAAAAATCAGATTTAATTATTTTCTCAATTATTTATTATTTATTTAGTATTTATTAATTGTTAAAAAATGATTAATTATTTTGATAATTAATCAAATAGTTTTCAATAAATCATAATAAATTTATTTTAATTCCAAAATTTATAGAAAAATCATTTTTAATTCTGATTTTTCTAAAATAATTATTTAAAAAAATTATTTTAGGGTTTAAAAATTAGTAATAATTATCCATATTGAATAATAAATTGATTTATCCGTGTTTAATTGATATTAATTAGACCGTTAGTCCGATTCGAGCGAAACGAAATCCCTTTAACTTCGAAATATGAATTATTTTCATTAAAAATAATATTAGAGCCTAATTTCTTCTAGAAATTAGTTGACTTTATTACCTATTTGGTTATCAGTCGAATTGCGTGCCGAGACGAGTCCAAAAAATTTTGAAAAATAGGAAACGAGTCAGATAATGATTAGTTGAGCGATCAGCGAGTCGATTTTGATTCTAAAAATTATTTTAATTATAAAAATGATTATGTGCTTATGTGTATTATGTGGTTAATCAAGTCTTACTTGCTAATATATATACACGAGTCAGTCATGAGCGCATGGGTAGACAATAGGAACGATGTGAAGTCGATTCAAGATGCAATTCAAGTACGAAATGACTAAACCAGTCTATTTTTCTAATAGAAGCTAAGCCAGCAAGGCAGGTTGGGTAGGTGATAGACGAAGGTGATTTAATTGCAATGAGTCGCGCAGAAGGCAAGTTTTTCCCCTATTCTACTTTCAGAATAGTGATATTTCTTCAGATTCTTATTACGCTTGCATTCTTTTGATTCTTGTTCAAATTTTATTTCGATACTTGATTTATCCTTTTCATTTGAATTCATTGTTCATATTCTTATTGTTACTCACAAATATTGATGTATTCTGGTGATTAAAATATGTCAAAGCATACCAATTGTTCCGGTTGCTATTCCATGGACTGGATAATAATACTTTGGGGATTAAGTTTACTTAATCCTAAGGACCGGGACATAACTGGATCCTTGAGATGGGCCATAGTGCTTGGGTGCCCGACGGGATCTATATAGTGGGATATAGATCTGCACTGTATCCTGGATGATCAACAGGGTATAGATGTGAACTTGTGTCCAGTTTAGTTCATTTGTATTCACCAGTAATGGCCTTCATTCTATTCTCGCGGGGTTATATCTTTGTAGATATACCCGGGCTACGGATTCATTTAAATTGCTTTAACACTGTTTATATTTTGCGGACTTGTTGAGCAATTTTTGGCTCACCCTTTTTGTTGTTATTCACCTTATTGTTTTCAGTTAAGAAGGAATATGAAACCCATCAGGACTCGAGTGGTAAATAAGCGGGTCAAGCCTCGGGATCCTCTCATACCCAAGCTGTTGATCCCAATCCAGGAAGAAAGCTTTGAGTTGCCCGAACAGGTGGAGTGTAGATAGTTAGGGTATGTGTTTGAATAAAAGATTAACATAGTTTAAAATTGATTAGACAATGGTTTGTAATAAAGAAAGTTGTAAGATTTTGAATTTGGTTTGTAATAAAGTAATTAGTGGTTCTTATTTTCATACTTCAACCTAAAAAGATCCTGGTTAGTGTTAAAGGGGTTTCGATTCATTTCTTTACTATTTGTTAATCAGATTGTACAGGTTTGGTGATTAGCTAGTAACCCCCAGACTTATACCCCGGGTCTAGAGGGCGTTATAGGTTTGGCATCAGAGCTGTAGATTTGGTCCCTGAAAACAAGAACATTAGGGTTAAGATAAGATAGGGAGATCACATAGGATAGGAGTAGTGTTAAGATGTAGATCAGATTAGAATAGGAAAATATAAGTTTAGGATTGTTTAGTGACCTTTCTTCATTCTTTGGTATATTATCAAATGGTGTCATCAGGTTATTCGCCTTCTTCAGAGAGGACAGTCACCGAGCCAGTAGCACCAGTTATACCTCCAGTATCTGAGTACATGTTTCCTCCTCTACCACCTCCACCACCATTGCCACAGGAGCCAGTACCTCCAGTACAGGGGATAGTCCATGACCCTTGTTATGGATTAAAAACTAATATATATATAATTGCTGTATTTATTACTAAGGAACGTGAGCATCAAGGCTCGATTTGACTGCTCTTGTGTTTCGTGACTCAATCTGCCTTAACAAGATGCCTACGTACCTTGCTGATTGCCAAGGATCAAGTCAAAAAATGTAGTTCTGATTTGTGGGGTGAGGCCCCTTATATAGATGTGGGAGTCCTTGAATTGGACTTGGTATAGGAGACTTGGTGGGCAAGTCTCATAATTAGAATGGACTTTGGAGTCCTAAATAGTAGGAAACTGATTCCTTATCCTTCTAGGTCCCTTTGAGGCTAATCTGCAAGGATTTATATCCTTATCGGGACTCTTCTCAATAGTTGATTTTTCCTCTATTAATTAATTACGAAATTAATTAATATTCAGGGTTTTTGGGCCTTCTTTGTTCCATCAGGCCTGATCTGGTCCATCAGGCCTGATCAATGTGTTGACCTTTTTGGTCTGAATGTCATACATCTTCTTATTGGGCCTAGCAGCCCAAATCATGTATAATTACTGTAATATTTAATTACATAATCAGGATTTATTTATCCCTATCATTTGCCCCCAACTTTTGGGAAACCGTATAAGATTTCACAAAAGTTAAGTTCGTTCATTCCCTTTCAGAGTACCATTTTTGTGTAAAGTGTGGAGCGACCTACACATTTACAACGGTTTACTTCTATTCCTTTTATTCAGGAATTATCTTAATTTTCAGGAATTTTTCCATTAATTCTGGGATTTTTCCTTAATTTTCTGGATTTTTCCCTTAATTTTCTGGATTTTTCCCTTAATTTCTGGGATTTATCCTTAATTTTCTGGATTTATTCCTTATTTCTGAAAATATTAATATTTGTTCAGAAAATATTTTAAGGAATTTCCTTATTTTTCTGTATTTTTCCAAATTTTTTTTTTCAAATTTCCAGCCCTTTTTCGACCAGGATCCTAGTCGAAACTTCGACCTGGATCCTAGTCGAATTTTGGGCCAACCTTGCAATCCTGGTCGAAGGACTTCGACTAGGATCCATAACCTGAAATTCGACCAGGATCCTAGTCGATCCTTCAACCTGGATCTAGGTCGAAAATTTGTCCTCATTGTGATTCCTGGTCGTAAGGTCTCGACTAGGATTCACGACCTGGATTTCGACCAGGATCCTAGTTGAACCTTCGACCTGGATCTAGGTCGAAAATTATGTGCTTATTTGCTTCCTAGTCGTTAGATTTCGACTAGGACCCACGACCTGGATTTCGACCAGGATCCTAGTCGAACCTTCGACCTGGATTTAGTTCGAAAATCTTTGCTCTCTCTTGCTTCCTGGTCGATAGATTTCGAAGAGAGTCTACTGCTTCTCACTTTTTCATTTCCAAATTCTTCTTCTTTCTTCTTCTGTTAAGAATCTTAGAGCAATAACAGTAAGTCGGAGTATCAAAGCCTTTTTAGGAGCATTTCTTCAGGTAAAATTTCTCCCTTTACTCCTTATGCCTGTTTTTACATAGCGTGCGCTTTTAAAGTTATTTCTTTATGTGCCTTTTTTTCAGATGGCTGATAAGAAAATGACTCATTTGGCCAAGATGAACGTGGCTAGAAAGTCCAACGAATTCCCTATTCGATCAAGGTACACTTCCTTGATCGATATGATCAACACCCGAGGTGACGAGTACCCATCTGATGCGTATCTGGACGCGCACGACCATATTAGTGCCTTGCGGGATCCAAAAGAGCTGGAAAAGTTGAGCAGCTGTTTCAAAATCAAGGAACCTTTCAAACTGGTTCTTGCAGGTCCGGCTGATAGGGCCTGCCAGTGGAAAAAGGATGCATTATGCGTCTACAGGGATACTCTAAGTGCAGGTATCAGACTCCCCTTTCACCCGTTCATTCCTCTTTTGCTAGCTGATGTGGGCATCAGCCCTTGCCAACTCCCCCTAATTCTTGGAGGCTCATTCTGTGCTATCTGTCACAATGTGCCAAGCACAATGTCCCCACTTTTGTTGCTATCTTAAGAAAGATTTTTCAGTTCAAGAATAGCCCTGATAAGAATCCGGGTTGGGTTTCTTTAAACCAGCGCCCTACTATTCCCCACATTGTGAACGGGAAGTCCATCCCTGACAACAACTTGGGGTGGAAGAAAGATTTTTTGTTCGTCGTTTGGGAGGGTGGCGATTGGGGCACCCTATTTCGATCATCTTTTGGGCTTGCCGTTGATGGGAGCCCAAACGATATAACTTTGTCTGAGGAGGAGGCTAGAGCTTTCAACCTCCTGACGCAAGATAATGGGACTTCCCATTCTTGGGATCTTATCAGGGAGACCGTTCTTGTAGAACACGGCCTTTCTCCCGTCCCTAAGAAAAGTAAGTTTCCTTCCTTATATATCTCTTTTTTATTTCCTTCATTTTCTATTTTGCTAATTTCTCAACTTACTTATCTCATTTGTTGCAGTGGCTGAGAAAATTGAGGAGACTACCAAGCCTAAAGACCTGGAGACAACCAGGATGAAGCGTGCTGGAAAGGTCTTTAAAGACCCGCACCTTGGGGATCGCTTCCCGAAGTTCCTACTCCAAGCAATGGAACCAGGCGAAGAAGTCCCCAGCCAAGTTTTACGCACCAAGCAGAATCCAGGGTCTTACTTTTAGCCTGCTTGGGGAATCCGGGGCAAGGATTCAATTGTTGGCAGCACAGCGCTTGCCAAGGAATGGTCTAAGCATTCCATCTCCCTAGTCGACTATCAAGACTTTGTCCTTCAAAAGGACTTAGAGGGGAACGAGCTTTTTGGAGCTCAGGCTTTGGCGACGGTACGACTTTTTTCTTTGCCCTTCATAGTTGCCTTTTTTATTTTCCCGTCTCATACTTTTGCTGTGTTTCTTGTAGGCGAACGCCCATTTTCAGGGGGGCGATTCACCAAGCCAAGGCTTGGAAGGTTGGCCTAGAGGACGCGAACAAGAAGTTGGAGGAGGCCAACCAAAGAATAGAGGCCCTTGAAGCCCAACTTGCCTCTTCGACTTCTGACCTGGAAATGGCCCAGGCCGAAAACGTTATCCTGAAGGCTCAAAAGGATAAAGCCTTTGACGGCTGGATGGACACTCAGGAGTTTAAGGACTTAATGGTGGACCAAGATGCCCTCCTACACCCAGTTAGCTATAAGGAAGGCTGGGATGCTGCTGTGGAGGCCATTCAGGATGAATTTCCAGAAGTCTTCGAGAAGTCTTCCTTTCCTTGCCCTGTGCGAGTTCAAGAACTTGGGGGTGTTACCAACAAGCTCGTTGACCTGATCAAGGACGGCCCGTCGGGAAGCCAAGGCCAAAAGAGGAAGGAGCTTGAGTGTAACACCCCCAGATCCGGGGTCGGGGATCCGGGTCGTCACGAGTTCCATTTCCCTTAACAACACCCAATCTTAATAAATAATCAACTACTCTGTACTTTGACCCCACAATAAACACACACACCACAAGTTATAGTCTCAGAGATGAATATCCAAAAATAATCACAAGTCGTTTATTTCCACAATTATATGCCAATACACCTTAAACAGGTTTCTGAATAAATTTACATTTCTTTGCCATTATTACAATTCATAAATATACATAATCTGATACATCAAAAGTTGAAAGCCTAGCCTATTGGTAGTTCCTACCTCAGCTATGGCGGCATCAGTGCTTCTAGAAAACTGCGGAACGTCTCCTAACCTCTTGCGAATCGGGAGCTTGGTCCGGTTCATCTTGTCTATCTGATGTTGTGTGATGAAAGAAGAAAGCAAGGGTGAGCAGCAAGCCCACCAAAATAATATGTATAATGATTAACAATATATGAGCCTTCTCATAGTACTCATGAAAGTCTTGGTCAAAAGAAATGAACCAAGTTGATATCTTAATGCGATGAAGTCGCAAAATATTCAGTATATATATATACATATATACTTTTCAAAATATTGGAAGTCCTCTTCCATGCACAATATACACAAAGTCCCAGTGTATAACTGTATAAAAAAAATATCGTTGCAAGGTGATCTCATATATCTAACCTTGTCTCAACGTTTTTCTGAAAATCTTTGTCATGCATAAGATAATCATTTACTAGATATAAGTTTAAAAGATGAAGTTACAAGATACCCCAATATACTTATATCTTTCCCAAATACTACTTGAACTACCACCGTTCAAGTTATAATTAGCTTCAAAAGTTCATCACATAGATGAGACTATAAGGCAAGATTTGAATAGATTACATCTTTAAAATATTATCAAAATAAAATGAAGTTACGAGATACTTCATTTGATGTAAACATCATTTTGAAAACTTGACCCTGCCAACACTCAACAATCGCCCAACCGTAGCCTTTCTATCGAAGTGCTCTGGGTAGTGTTGCAGAAATTATCCAATTGGATGATGAACTCATTACGGGAGTTTGCCGCGCCAGGAAGACCACTTACGATGATCAGTCGTAGTAGTACAACCCCACCATTTTCTACATGTAGAGGAGAACCTGTCGGATTTACTTGTCAACCGAACACTGAACTCCTAAGGAATGGACCGCCTTAGCGGAACTTCCAGGCCATTTGGGCCAATATAATAAGGCTGGGCCGGCGCTACTCGGCCACTTAAGCCACTCCTAGTTCAGATGAAATCCATGACTCTGAAACGTAAAGCTTGTCCCCACTTTCCCCAAGTAGAAACTTGTTGATACGGCTCCACCAAGAAGTCGTATCTATTTGTAAAGGAGAACTCACCGATATTTCCCAGGCGATGCCTGTTAATGGATTAACTTGTTCCAAGAATTTTACTTCCCGAGTGTTGGGTAAGTAATCAATTCATTTATCAAAACAGCACCTTGTTGCGAATATAAAACACACCACAGAGCCGGATCCCTCAGGTTTTGAGCGAGTATTTAAATCCCCTTCGAAAGGAGGATCTTAAAAAAAATGAGTTTTGGGATCCGCTCTAACTTTTAAAAAAATCATTTTGAAGACTCGCAAAACATTTTTAAGAATGTTTGGAGTGAAGCTGATTTAATGAAGTAAATCAGTCCCCAGAATATTTAGAAAATGTCTGAATATTATTATTTAAATAATATTCCCATAAAGAATAATCTTTATAAAATAATTGAAGTAGAAGTCTTAAAACTTATACTTGAAATGAATAGCAAACAATCAAAGATATACTTATACGAAAGTAATATCTTTATTTGAATAATCAAAAGTAAGTTTGATTATCGACACCTTATTCTTTAATACAATAAAGAATATTATTAAGTAATAAGCGGAGTCATAATACCTCGAATGAATACTATAAATAATATTCAAATAATAAAATAAACTGAGTCATAAGCCCTCGAATGAATACTCAAATTAATATTCAATTAAGTAAAATAAAGGTATCGAATAAACCTTATTCGATCCATAGTTTTAAAAACTATATCCATATATTTATATATATAAATATATATATATATATAATATACTCGGGAACATCGACTCCCGGTTTAGAAATATGTTCACCTTTTATCCCCTATACTAAGGGTATACGCAACTACTTGCTTATTTCTAGCATAGGTATTATGCAACTATAAACATTGAAATCAACAGATAGATAACCAGATTACGAAACAGACATGCATATATACCATATCAGCATGCTCCAATATATCGCAAAATTTGCTAATAACAATCATGCACTATCACAAGATAATGCATATACATATATTTACATCACAACAACAGTATATCGGGTAGAAAACTTGCCTGAGCGACTGGGGATTCCGAATGGCTCGGGACGAGTCTGGTAACCTATAAACAACAAGTAAGTTGGAATTAAAGCAAAGTCACTTGTAAATCTATACTCTAACCAACTCAGACTCTAACGCTCGTTTTGCGCTTACTGATTCTCTTAAGTCACTCGAGTACCCTCGGCTCCACCATTTTTAATAATTTAACCTTTACGAGTTTTAAAGCGATTCCTTCGCGAGTGTCTTACCAACTGCCTAACACACTTACCATAAATGTTTCATACATTAATTAACCCTTTTTGGTCTTTAACCTATGTTTCAAAGTAAAGCGAGGGGAAAAGTTTCGTTCGCGAAACGCCGTTACTTGAAACGGTCGTTTCTCCTAAACCGTGCATCGGAATCGAACGAACTACATATCAAAACGAAGCTCGTAACATGAGCTATCTAAACATGGCAGTGGTCATAATCTAGCAGGGGGTTCTCGGGTCCTAATGTTATGCACAAAAACAGTCCAAAGAAAATCGGACGTTACGACGGCTATGTTTACGCGATTACCAATGTTTAAACCATTCAAACCCATTCCAAATCAACCTCAAATCCAACCTCAAATCCATCATACAACAAACATCCATCCTTATCACATCATAACAACCCCAACAAATCCACATTAACCATTTATACTTATTCCTCACATGAACTAAAAGCTTTACTTAGGTTCTTTAACTAATTACCAAGATTTACAACTCCAACAATGCAACAAAACCAACTAATCTCTACAAACTCAACCAAACTTCAACCATTCAAGCATCATGCTTCACATATGCTATATCAAACACATTCAATCCTAATTACTCAAAACTAAAGCTAGGGTTTGTAGTTTATACCTTCCTTGGAGAGTGGAGAATTAAGAGAATGGCTTGGAATCACCTTTAAAGCCCTTATCCAAGCTTAATCTAAACAAAACTTCAAGAACACAAATTTTAGTTCTTGAAAACACTATTCACCATCTTCTTTCATGATTTATAGAAAAAGATTGGCTTGGAATTAGAAGCTTAAACTTATAGGAAGTATGTAACTATCCATGGGGAAGCTTAGATAATTACCTTGCTAAATAGTAAGTGGAGGAGCTTGGACTTTCATTTTTTAAGAAAACCACCCGAGAGCTTCATGAACAAAGCCTTGGTTGCTTTTGATTTTTGATGAAAATGATTTTTGCTTGGCTTGGTTGCTTGGTTTTTGTGCTTGTTTTAGTCAATTACCTTCTTGCCCTTGAATTTGTGTGGTTCTCATTCAACCACACCTCCTTCCTTCCCATGTCATGCTTATATCATCCTCATGATGTCATCCTCCCTTCCTTGTCCTCTTTCTATTGGTTGGATGACATCATTCCCACTAATCCCTTTGATTAACTTCCTAATCGTTTGCCTAATGACCGCTGATCTGTTATACGGTTCGCTTAACTTTCGTTCTCGTTTATCGTTTGAAGGATCATACCTGGGATCTTATTACTTAGGTTCCCTTAACCTTTCTCAATACATTATATTCCTTTTTATGATCCTCTATTATAATCCTTTAATTTAAATCCTTTTTATCCTGTTACCTTATACTCAATTCTCTCCGTATCTTGTGGATTTCCGGGAAAAACCAAAGTGTTCGGAATTGGATTCTGACGATCTTTACATACACTTATATACTTCATAGAGTACTAATAATATCCCAGAATATCCATAACAGAACCCCTACATAGTGTGGCATGAAAAGTTTTCTCATTCAGCAAAAACACTATTCATAAGGGTTTCAAAATTTTCCAAAAATTGGGGTTATTACAGTCTCCCCTCCTTAAAAGGATTCCGTCCCGGAATCAAATAGAGAACAAATGGGGATACTTTCTTAGCATTACACTTCCTAACTCTCGAGTCAATTTTCCCACATTGTGGTTCTACCACCAAACTCTGCCTAGTTTGATAATCCTTCTCCTAAGCACTTGTTCCTTTTCACTCTATAACCCTCCCTGGTTGCTCCATATAGGTTACGTCGGGTTGCATATCTATGCGCTCATATGCCTCTATTTATCTGGCATCCGAATTACACTTCCTTAACATTGATACGTGAAACACGCTATGAACTTACTACATGTTCGGGGGGTAGGGCTAGCTCATATGCTAACTTCCCAAAACGTCTTAATATATCCAAGGGTCCAACAATTTGTGGACTTAGCTTTCCTTTCTTTCCGAACCTCATCAATCCTTTCCAAGGGATACCTATAACATTTCTAGGTCCCCTATTTCATACTCTTTATCCTTTCGTGTCAAATCAACATACTTATCATGTCCATCTTGGGCTACTACCAGCCGTCCTCTGATTAGATCTATCATATCCTTGGTCCTTTGGACTACTGCGGGTCCGAGCATCTTGCGCTCTACAACTTCATCCTAACATAAGGGAGATCGACATTGTCTTCCCTCAAGGATCTCATAAGGCGACATCTCGATAATGACATAGGATCTATTGTCGTAAGATAACTCAATTCTCATTAAGTGATCATTCCAAATTCTTTCAAGTCTATTACACAGACTCTCATCATAGCTTCTAATCATTAGAACTTTTGCTTCTCAATACCCATTCTTTTCCAGTTCGTAATCGCTACTAGCTTCCGTTCCTAATATTATACGGGTTATACTTTTGCTCGCTAGCGTTCTATAACCTTTTAATAACCACGTCAACCTTAGTATCACGAATGTGTTCCCATTCCGCATACTACCACCACTTTATTACTCCTTTTTCAGTTGTTTCTATTTTCCAAAATTTGATCAATCAAATAGAAGTAAAGGAATTTGTTGAGAGATCACTAAGATCATGAACACTTGTTATATCGCATAGTTAGTACAGAAGGTGGCCAGCCTTTAGTACTTGACAAGCAATTAAACAATAGCTGGTATCCTACTCGGCTTCTATCACACAGATAGATAGTCATTCGGCAATACCTCCCCTTCTGGAAGGGTTGTTCTTCTCAGCTTACATGAAATGAAAAGAAGAGAAAAGAACGAATTGAAGAGATTTGTATATATGAAAAAAATATACTGCCACAAAATATCTGGCTTGGAACCTACCTCTGAACTATAGAGGTTTGTCATAGGAGAACGAAACATATGAGTATTTATAACAACATCAAGTATTATAGCATCGTATTTCACATGCCTAAATATTTGCTATTCCGTCCATCATTCTATGGACCCATGCTCTTCCTCGAGCTTATACACAATTACCTTTGAAACTCCCTCGATGTCGAAAATCGAACCTGGGATCTCATTCTAGACATCATCGTTACTAGAATTCTATGCTTGCAACGCAACCTTCCTCGTATAATAATACGACTCTCTATTGATAAGAAAGAATAAATATTCAATAGGTAGATACTCTACTTAATTAGTCTATCAATGATAACTTATACACTACCACTACCCGATTAGTGGTATTCAATCTCAACACCCATTCCAATACAACTCTCACGGTTGTAATCAGCTCATTACTCGCAGAATCATTGCTGCCTTACTATGGTCCACCACTGACCTACTGTAGTCATTCATTTTCCATGAAGTCTTAATAGCTAACCATACGGAGTCCATACATCTCGTATCTAATTCTCCTAAGGAGTTAACATAACCACCAATCACAATTCATGAAGAACACTCCAAACTCTGACGTACTTTCATGACATGAAGCAGATAAAAGTGCAGAAGAGTTTCAATCAAAGCAACGATAGCAGGTTAATACCATTCGTAATCATATGCCTTCAATAGAAGACTTAACTCAAAGGTTTGTTTAGTCTTTTTTTTTTTTTTGAAACATGGTCCTGGCTTATCTCAAGATAGGACCTCCTAAGATAGATAGCCCGCTCATGGCGATTACACGAATTAAACCTTTACCAACTACTATTACGGTTGGGTATTGCACAGTCATCAGAAGGAATGTCAATCTTCCTAACCATAGTTCAACCTTCACATTTTTAACCATCATCACTGTATTCTTTTGGCACGCGCGCCTATAATTATCCACTTACCTTTAAAGTGTCGGCCACCTCTTTGGCCTTTCCTGATAGTAAAATTTTCCTTACAGTCAATGTCACATTAACCACCTCCAAATAAATTTTCTACCTTATTTCCGATCACTGCTTGAGTGAAGATGTTTTCCTTAAAATCAGATGGGAAAAGAAAAAAAAAATATCACCATTTTTCCATAAGTTATTGCCTCAGTCTTTAGAGGCTAATCACTGTCAAGACTGACTCTCAATCATACTTAGAACATTTTTTTTTCTTAAGTCCTAATTGCCCTGAACAATTTTGACCATTACTGGTTCGATCCATACTTTTTCGTGGTTTAACACGTGCCCCACTTGGCATCATTATAATTACGTCATATTTCCTTTATCAACATTTCTATTCTTGAGAATTTTGAATATTACCTTTCTCCTTGTAAAACCTCTAAGGTTATCCTTCAATCGTTCCTCCTGTATTCCCTAGATACAGGGCATATCACAATACCATTTACTAATACTAGAACCATTGTCTATATTCTTCTGAAAAATTTCTCCACTGATTCTTAAAGGTTGTTGTTACCTTAACCCTTTCCCAATCATACTGTCAAAACTCATACTGTCCCTATTAAGGGTGACATGCCAACCTTTATGCAGTCCCCTACGATTCATTTTAAGTTACCAATGTTCTATCCTTAATTCCACCTTTAAAAGGTACCTGCGTCCTTCCATGGATAAATCAAGTCATATATCCTTGATAGATTATCTTATTCATCATTCCCACCTCGATAGTCTATACCTAACTTCATAATAGCATCCTTATTCAAATTGAGGTCAATCCATATGGCCTCCAAAAGATAACAATGGTCATCCGCTTTTCTTTCCTGATTTGGTAATGATAACATGGATGTTCTGGAAGATATTGGTCATGTTCAACGTGAACTTCTTCTTAATAATTCCTTATTTACTTTTGTTGTTTATCTCAACAGTCACCTCAATGTTGGGATACCTCCCATACCTGGCGTCTCCCTTTCTGGGTATCGAGCCACCGGTCTTACATTTCACATTATTGAAGGTCACTTCCTTCATCCAATTTTTCCTGATTTCTTACTTTCTTGTCTCCTCAGTCTATCCGTGTCTCAATATTTATCCTTCGAACTATCTCAAGGTTTCCTCGAATCCTCCCAACTTAAAGGGGGTACAATATATGTATCTCTTATGCCTTCAACCATCAATTTTAACTCATGGTGGATCATCATCCTGACGATTACATACTTTTCTATTTCTATTGCTATGAGTCTTTAGGGTTTCCTCAAACTCTATTGCCTTTATATTCCTTTCCACTTCAGTTTCTTTTTATTTTCCTTTCTCTTATCGTTATTTTATGAACCAACACAACATAAGCATTGATTTCAAACATCCCGTCATTCTGGATTCGTGTCCTCAGAACGAATCTTGATAACTTTTTCAACTTAGATTCATAATTCATCATACTCATCCGCTTTTGTTCTAGCTCCAAAGCTTTTACACTATCTCCTTATCTTTGGGAATTACTTTCCCGAAAACAATTGACTGGACTTAAATCAGTTTATTCTAACCTCTGGCTCCGTGCCTTTCTTGGTCTTTCACCAACGGGTGGTCTCTCTCTTAGGAGGGTAAGTGACAAAACAGTCTTTTGTGGTTCGTCAATCATTTAGAGTCTCAAATGATTCATCTATTTCCTTTAGCCAGGCTCTTGCCTCGACCGGGTCAGCTTATTCCATGGAACTCTGAGAGCTTAGCGACTTAAAGGTCCTGAAAGAATTTCTCACCGTACTGTCTCCTCAGGGTGGTGGTTGGGGATAATAGTCTAAGTTCTCTTTAGACATGTCCATGAATTGCCGTATAGGGGTACCATCTCGGGTCTCCTTTCCTTACTCGACTTTTGATTCCTCAGTCTAAATATTTCTTCCTACTCCCCATAATTGGAGTCATCTTTTAATTAAAATCCTCATTTTCCACTCCATTATGTCATGGGTTCCTTCTATCTTGATGGCGACCTCCCTGACTATCACGTTCAGGGTTTGCTCTAAATCTTATTCCTCCAACTATGGCTCTCATCTAAGTTCTCATCCTTACGCTCTTGAACTTTTGGAACCCAAATTCTGTAGGAATACCTCATTATTCCCTTCTCATCTTTCTCGGTATTAACCTCTTATCTATTTGTTGGCTCTCTGCCTTCATTCATAACTTTTTCTGGCACAATATGATCTTTTCCAATAATTCGGGCTGTATTGCTATCTCAAACAGCTTTTCGGTACCGGCTCCGGTTACCTTCACTACTATTTCCATTTTCTCAAAATCTCTTATAAACTCTCCCAAAGACATTATCATCTTGAGTCTCTCCTTTTTACTAAGGGCATCAGCCACCACATTGGCTTTCCCCGAATGATAAAGAATCTCCCAATCATAATTCTTGATTAGCTCTAACCGCCTCCTCTGGCGTATGTTGAGCTCTTTCTACGTAAGAATGTACTAGAGCTCCTATGGTTTGTGAATCTCACACTTCTCTCCATACAAGTAGTGCCTCAATCTTTAGGGTAAAACTATTGCCACGAGCCTAAGCTCATGGGCGGTGATATCAAATTTCATATTACCTTAATTGTCTTGACGCAGACGCGATTATCTTGCTGTGCTAAGAAGCACCCTAATTCCTTATGCGAAGCGTCACTTACAAATCACAAAATCTCCTTTTTCCATCCGGCAATGCCAGCATAGGGGCCATCACCAACCTCTGCTTCAGTTCTTGAAAGCTGTTCTCGCATTTCTCTGTCCATTCGAACTTCTCAGTCTTACGAGTAAGCCGCGTTAAAGGGGCTACTATCTTTACAACTTGAACGAACCTCCGATAGTGACCGGCCAATCCTACCTCTGGTAGTCGACCTAACCATGGTCATCAATTCATCAGTGGTCCTTTATTCATTCTTGTCAGGATCCTCCATGGGATCCTTCTCAGCAACTATCCCTTCTAGGACAACATCCTCAACCGCTACATCCTCAATATCAACATCACCCGGTCCCGCGTTAGGACGCTCTATCGGATCCATAATCTGATCCCCAATAAATAATAAAACATCATCGCGTTGATGTTCCTCAACTTCAGGGTTCGGAGTCCCGCTACCATATACGATAACGAACTACGCTTCTATCGCTACATTTATAAGGGTTCCCATAAGGGTTTTAACTGTCAGTACTACGTTAGGTAGTCCGACTATGAACTTGGCAAGAGTTCTTATTATCTTAGTGAACTTATTATCTTAACGTCCCATCATCTCTGAGGTTTATAACGCTTAGCTCTGATACCATTTCTGTAACACCCCCAGATCCGGGGTCGGGGATCCGGGTCGTCACGAGTTCCATTTCCCTTAACAACACCCAATCTTAATAAATAATCAACTACTCTGTACTTTGACCCCACAATAAACACACACACCACAAGTTATAGTCTCAGAGATGAATATCCAAAAATAATCACAAGTCGTTTATTTCCACAATTATATGCCAATACACCTTAAACAGGTTTCTGAATAAATTTACATTTCTTTGCCATTATTACAATTCATAAATATACATAATCTGATACATCAAAAGTTGAAAGCCTAGCCTATTGGTAGTTCCTACCTCAGCTATGGCGGCATCAGTGCTTCTAGAAAACTGCGGAACGTCTCCTAACCACTTGCGAATCGGGAGCTTGGTCCGGTTCATCTTGTCTATCTGATGTTGTGTGATGAAAGAAGAAAGCAAGGGTGAGCAGCAAGCCCACCAAAATAATATGTATAATGATTAACAATATATGAGCCTTCTCATAGTACTCATGAAAGTCTTGGTCAAAAGAAATGAACCAAGTTGATATCTTAATGCAATGAAGTCGCAAAATATTCAGTATATATATATATACATATATACTTTTCAAAATATTGGAAGTCCTCTTCCATGCACAATATACACAAAGTCCCAGTGTATAACTGTATAAAAAAAATATCGTTGCAAGGTGATCGCATATATCTAACCTTGTCTCAACGTTTTTCTGAAAATCTTTGTCATGCATAAGATAATCATTTACTAGATATAAGTTTAAAAGATGAAGTTACAAGATACCCCAATATACTTATATCTTTCCCAAATACTACTTGAACTACCACCGTTCAAGTTATAATTAGCTTCAAAAGTTCATCACATAGATGAGACTATAAGGCAAGATTTGAATAGATTACATCTTTAAAATATTATCAAAATAAAATGAAGTTACGAGATACTTCATTTGATGTAAACATCATTTTGAAAACTTGACCCTGCCAACACTCAACAATCGCCCAACCGTAGCCTTTCTATCGAAGTGCTCTGGGTAGTGTTGCAGAAATTATCCAATTGGATGATGAACTCATTACGGGAGTTTGCCGCGCCAGGAAGACCACTTACGATGATCAGTCGTAGTAGTACAACCCCACCATTTTCTACATGTAGAGGAGAACCTGTCGGATTTACTTGTCAACCGAACACTGAACTCCTAAGGAATGGACCGCCTTAGCGGAACTTCCAGGCCATTTGGGCCAATATAATAAGGCTGGGCCGGCGCTACTCTCGGCCACTTACGCCACTCCTAGTTCAGATGAAATCCATGACTCTGAAACGTAAAGCTTGTCCCCACTTTCCCCAAGTAGAAACTTGTTGATACGGCTCCACCAAGAAGTCGTATCTATTTGGAAAGGAGAACTCACCGATATTTCCCAGGCGATGCCTGTTAATGGATTAACTTGTTCCAAGAATTTTACTTCCCGAGTGTTGGGTAAGTAATCAATTCATTTATCAAAACAGCACCTTGTTGCGAATATAAAACACACCACAGAGCCGGATCCCTCAGGTTTTGAGCGAGTATTTAAATCCCCTTCGAAAGGAGGATCTTAAAAAAAATGAGTTTTGGGATCCGCTCTAACTTTTAAAAAAATCATTTTGAAGACTCGCAAAACATTTTTAAGAATGTTTGGAGTGAAGCTGATTTAATGAAGTAAATCAGTCCCCAGAATATTTAGAAAATGTCTGAATATTATTATTTAAATAATATTCCCATAAAGAATAATCTTTATAAAATAATTGAAGTAGAAGTCTTAAAACTTATACTTGAAATGAATAGCAAACAATCAAAGATATACTTATACGAAAGTAATATCTTTATTTGAATAATCAAAAGTAAGTTTGATTATCGACACCTTATTCTTTAATACAATAAAGAATATTATTAAGTAATAAGCGGAGTCATAATACCTCGAATGAATACTATAAATAATATTCAAATAATAAAATAAACTGAGTCATAAGCCCTAGAATGAATACTCAAATTAATATTCAATTAAGTAAAATAAAGGTATCGAATAAACCTTATTCGATCCATAGTTTTAAAAACTATATCCATATATTTATATATATAAATATATATATATATATAATATACTCGGGAACATCGACTCCCGGTTTAGAAATATGTTCACCTTTTATCCCCTATACTAAGGGTATACGCAACTACTTGCTTATTTCTAGCATAGGTATTATGCAACTATAAACATTGAAATCAACAGATAGATAACCAGATTACGAAACAGACATGCATATATACCATATCAGCATGCTCCAATATATCGCAAAATTTGCTAATAACAATCATGCACTATCACAAGATAATGCATATACATATATTTACATCACAACAACAGTATATCGGGTAGAAAACTTGCCTGAGCGACTGGGGATTCCGAATGGCTCGGGACGAGTCTGGTAACCTATAAACAACAAGTAAGTTGGAATTAAAGCAAAGTCACTTGTAAATCTATACTCTAACCAACTCAGACTCTAACGCTCGTTTTGCGCTTACTGATTCTCTTAAGTCACTCGAGTACCCTCGGCTCCACCATTTTTAATAATTTAACCTTTACGAGTTTTAAAGCGATTCCTTCGCGAGTGTCTTACCAACTGCCTAACACACTTACCATAAATGTTTCATACATTAATTAACCCTTTTTGGTCTTTAACCTATGTTTCAAAGTAAAGCGAGGGGAAAAGTTTCGTTCGCGAAACGCCGTTACTTGAAACGGTCGTTTCTCCTAAACCGTGCATCGGAATCGAACGAACTACATATCAAAACGAAGCTCGTAACATGAGCTATCTAAACATGGCAGTGGTCATAATCTAGCAGGGGGTTCTCGGGTCCTAATGTTATGCACAAAAACAGTCCAAAGAAAATCGGACGTTACGACGGCTATGTTTACGCGATTACCAATGTTTAAACCATTCAAACCCATTCCAAATCAACCTCAAATCCAACCTCAAATCCATCATACAACAAACATCCATCCTTATCACATCATAACAACCCCAACAAATCCACATTAACCATTTATACTTATTCCTCACATGAACTAAAAGCTTTACTTAGGTTCTTTAACTAATTACCAAGATTTACAACTCCAACAATGCAACAAAACCAACTAATCTCTACAAACTCAACCAAACTTCAACCATTCAAGCATCATGCTTCACATATGCTATATCAAACACATTCAATCCTAATTACTCAAAACTAAAGCTAGGGTTTGTAGTTTATACCTTCCTTGGAGAGTGGAGAATCAAGAGAATGGCTTGGAATCACCTTTAAAGCCCTTATCCAAGCTTAATCTAAACAAAACTTCAAGAACACAAATTTTAGTTCTTGAAAACACTATTCACCATCTTCTTTCATGATTTATAGAAAAAGATTGGCTTGGAATTAGAAGCTTAAACTTATAGGAAGTATGTAACTATCCATGGGGAAGCTTAGATAATTACCTTGCTAAATAGTAAGTGGAGGAGCTTGGACTTTCATTTTTTAAGAAAACCACCCGAGAGCTTCATGAACAAAGCCTTGGTTGCTTTTGATTTTTGATGAAAATGATTTTTTCTTGGCTTGGTTGCTTGGTTTTTGTGCTTGTTTTAGTCAATTACCTTCTTGCCCTTGAATTTGTGTGGTTCTCATTCAACCACACCTCCTTCCTTCCCATGTCATGCTTATATCATCCTCATGATGTCATCCTCCCTTCCTTGTCCTCTTTCTATTGGTTGGATGACATCATTCCCACTAATCCCTTTGATTAACTTCCTAATCGTTTGCCTAATGACCGCTGATCTGTTATACGGTTCGCTTAACTTTCGTTCTCGTTTATCGTTTGAAGGATCATACCCGGGATCTTATTACTTAGGTTCCCTTAACCTTTCTCAATACATTATATTCCTTTTTATGATCCTCTATTATAATCCTTTAATTTAAATCCTTTTTATCCTGTTACCTTATACTCAATTCTCTCCGTATCTTGTGGATTTCCGGGAAAAACCAAAGTGTTCGGAATTGGATTCTGACGATCTTTACATACACTTATATACTTCATAGAGTACTAATAATATCCCAGAATATCCATAACAGAACCCCTACATAGTGTGGCATGAAAAGTTTTCTCATTCAGCAAAAACACTATTCATAAGGGTTTCAAAATTTTCCAAAAATTGGGGTTATTACATTGAGTCCAGCTCCAGAGAGGAGGAAGCTTCTTCTGAAGAGGAGTCTGAGCCCGTTGCAAAGAAGGTCAGGGTGGAAGAGCCTCCAAGGGCAGCGCCTCAGCAACCAGCATCTCCCGCAGCATCCAAAGCGCCTGAAGGCAGTTCTGATGGAACCTCTACGGGGACTTCCGAGGGGACGACTGAGACGTCCGAGGGGATGACTGAGACATCCGAGGAGACTTCGGATAGTGGTTCTGAAGAATCCCAGCCTTCTAAGTCCTAAGTTTTTTTATGTATTTCTTCTTTATTAGACAATATTTGAACTTCGTTTGTATCAGAACTTGTTACCCTTCGGGGTTATTTCATATGCTGCTTTTCTTATTCGCATCTTTCTCCTTTATCTTTCCAATACTTAATATGCTTTTAAACTTGAACTAATTGGCCCTTTGAATTGTGCAACGTGCACTCTTATAAAAGAATCCTTGAAGTCTTCCTTTTTTCAATGATCAAAGCATGATTTTTTGTTAAAACCATACAAGGTATTATCACAACTTAAACATCCATAGGTTGAAATAATTTCAAACTCTTTAATATGAAGTCTAGTTTTCCAAGACCTTACATAGTATGGGTTCGACCCTTAACAATAATGACTCGACAATGTAAATTCTACTGGAATATAAAATCCTATGCAAGCAAAGCTTCAAGGTGCTTTTCAACCTACTTGTCATCCTGACAAGTGAGAATCGTATTTAGTTACCCTACACATAGTAAACCTTCAGGTTTTGTGCATGCCAAGTTCTCGGGACTTCAAAACCATCCATTATCTCCAGCTTATAGGTTCCTCTACCTTGAACACTCTTGACTTTGTATGGCCCTTCCCAATTTGGGGCAAGCTTCCCTTTCTGTCCTACACCAGAAGCTTCTATCTTCCTCAAGACTAGGTCACCTTGTTTGAAAAACCTTTCTTTAACCCTTAGGTTGTAGTAGAATGAAGCCTTTTTCTGATATTCCACTATCTTCGCATGTGCCTCATCTCGCACTTCATCAATTAGATCCAGGGCTAACCTTTGCCCTTCTTCATTTTCCTCAATATTGAAGGCTTGAATCCTGGGGGAAGAATGTGATATCTCTACGGGAACAACTGCTTCTGCACCATATGCTAACATGAAAGGAGTTGCTCCAGTCGTGACTCTATAGGTAGTCCTATAGGCCCATAATATTGGAAGTATCTCATCCACCCAATTATTTCTTGATTTCTCAATCCTCTTCTTTAGTCCATCCAGGATTATTTGATTTGCTACCTCCGCTTGCCCATTGGCTTGCGGGTGAGCCACAGAGGTGAACCGTAACTCAATTTCATTTTCTTCACAGTACTTCTTGAATTCCTCGTTGTTGAATTGTGTTCCATTGTCGGTGACTAGGATGCGAAGAATTCCATACCGGCACATAATATTTTCCCACAGGAATTGTGCAACATGCTTAGTTGTGATTTTGGCCAAGGGTTTGGCTTCAATCCACTTGGTGAAATAATCAATGGCTACTATCAGAAACTTTCTTTGTGCCGTGGCCATGGGGAAAGGCCCCAGAATATCCATTCCCCACATAGCAAAGGGGATGGGCCAGTTGATAGCGGTCAGCATTTCAGGGGGTTGTCTAACAACAGGTGCATGCTTCTGACAGCGGTCACACTTCTTCACATATTCTTTGGCATCAGCCATCATTTCTGGCCAATAAACGCCTAAACGGGTTATCTTGTGAGCCAAGGCCCTGCCCCCCCAAGTGTTGCCCACAAATACCTTCGTGCACTTCTTCAAGAGCCAAGCGTGCCTCATCGGGTCTGAGACACCTTAAGTAAGGAACCACGAAAGATCTTTTGTACAGAATCCCATCTATCAAAGAGTACCTTATTGCCCGAATAGCTAACTTCCGTGCTTCAGTTGCATCGCTTGGCAACCAACCGGTTTGAATGTGAGCCTTAATGGGATCAATCCATGACGTCCCCAGGCCTATAGGAGCCGCAAGCTTAACATCTATGCTTCGTGTCTTCAAAACACGGAAGTATACACTTCCTGAACTTTCTTCTATCTCGGATGAAGCAAACTTTGATAATGCATCTGCCTTAGCATTTTCCTCCCTTGGAATGTGCTCAACATGGCATTCATTAAATTAGGTAATCACAGCCCTTACTAGGTGGACATACTTAGCCATCGTATCATCCCTTGCCTCAAATTCTCCCTTTACCTGGGATATGATCGGCTTCGAGTCTCCACGGACCTTTAAGTTTTTGACTCTAAGTGTTCCAGCTAGGCCAAGACCAGCTATCAGAGCTTCATATTCTGCCTCATTGTTTGTGGTTGGGAAGTCTAGCTTCATAGCATACTCAATTAAGAATCCATCAGGGCTTTGTAAAACCAATCCTGCTCCACTGGAGTTTATTTTTGATGTTCCATCAAAATAAAGAACCCAATATTATTTCTCCTTATCATCCTTCTCTTTGTCCCCATTATCGACTCCCTTGTCTTGAGGTATGGTATCTTCCTGCCCCCCGACTTCTTGGTTGGGTATGGTATATTCCACCACGAAGTCAGCTAGTGCCTGGGCTTTTATTGCCATTCGTGGCTTATACTTGAGATCAAACTCTCCCAGCTTTATTGCCCACTTAATCAATCTCCCACTTGCCTTGGGACTGTGAATGATATTTCTCAGGGGCTGATTTGTTAGCACCTTAATCTGATGAGACTGACAGTAAGGATGCAGCTTTCTCGAAGCCATTACCAAGGCTAGAGCAAATTTCTCAATAGTTGAATAATTCAACTCAGCACCATGTAGAATTTTGCTGACATAGTATACAGGTTTCTGGATTTTCAATTCCTCCTTAACCAACACAGCTCTCAAAGCACTTTCTGAAATGGCTAAGTACAAGAATAAAACTTCATTCTTAGCTGGCTTGGCCAACAACGGGGCCTGGGCCATATACTTCTTTAACTCTTCGAATGCCTTCTAGTTTTCCTCATTCCATACAAAGTCCTTAATGTTCTTTAGTGACTTGAAGAATGACAAGCACTTGTCTCCTGACTTGGAGATGAATCGTCCTAGCGCAGCAACCCTTCCTGTGAGCTTCTGAACATCCTTGACGTTTTTTGGTGGTTCCATGTCAAGGATTGTCTTTATTTTATCGGGGTTAGCCTCTATCCCTCTCTTGGAGACCATCAATCCCAAAAATTTCGCAGATCCTACTCCGAAAGCACATTTTGTAGGATTTAACATCATCTTGTGGTACCTCAGGACCTCAAAAGCTTCCCTCAAATGGGTTATATGATCAGTCTTCACTAGACTCTTGACTAACATGTCATCAACATAGACTTCCATA
This sequence comes from Apium graveolens, assembly GCF_009905375.1. Lineage (NCBI taxonomy): Eukaryota > Viridiplantae > Streptophyta > Magnoliopsida > Apiales > Apiaceae > Apium > Apium graveolens. The sequence continues at coordinate 239,859,775 of NC_133651.1, forward strand.
GTCTTACCAATAAGATCCTTAAAAATTTTATTTACCAACCTTTGATAGGTGGCTCCTGCATTCTTAAGACCAAATGCCATAACAAGATAACAATAAACACCAAAGTCAGTGATGAATGATACCTTTGGAATGTCATCCTTGTGCATCTTAATCTGATTGTATCCACTAAATCCATCCATGAAACTCAGCATCTCATGCCCAGCAGTGGCATCAATCAAAGTATCAATCCTTGGTAATGGAAAACAGTCTTTAGGGCATGCATCATTCAGATCAGTGAAGTCTATACACATCCTCCACTTTCCATTAGCCTTCTTCACCATTACAGGGTTTGCTAACCATTCCAGAAATTGAATCTCCTCAATGAAACCAGCCTCTAAGAGCTTCTCTACTTCCTGTTTTATAGCCTCTTGTCTTTCCGGAGCAAAGTTTCTTTTCTTTTATTTCACTGTCTTCCGGCTTGGATCCATGTTTAACTTGTGAGTAATCAGCTCCGGGTCTATGCCTGGCATATCAGCTGCTGACCATGCAAACACATCACTATTTTCTTGCAAAAATTTCACCAACTTCCCTCTAAGGGGCTCCTCTAATATGGCTCCAATGAAAGTCATCCTCTCAGGATTCTCGGGGTCTAAAGGAATCGAAACCAAGTCTTCTGCTGGCTTTCCTCTCTTCTCATCATTTTCTCAGACATCCATATCTTCAATAGGAAGAACCTGCCTCTGACTCCATCTACCCTCAAAGAGGCCACATAACAGCTTCTAGCCATTTTTTGATCTCATCTCTCTTCTCCAATCCCGTTCCGGTTGAGAAACTTCATGACTAAATGGTAGGAAGAAGGGACTGCCTTGAAGGCATGTATCCCTGTTCTTCCCATGATAGCATTATAGGTTGAACTAGCTTTTACCACCACAAAGTCCAACATCTGCGTTGCATGCCTTGGTTCCGTACCTATGGTGGTTGGCAACTTGATTATCCCTTCCACAAGACATTCTACTCCTGCAAATCCATATAACGACATATCGGTTGGTGTCAACTGGGAGTCGTTATACCCCATCCTTAGAAAGGCGTCATGGAGCAAGATATTCACTGAAGCACCATTATCCAGAAGGACCCTCTTGACCGGGCTATTTCCTATTACCGGTGTTATGACCAACGGGTCGTCATGAGGAAACTTCACACCCTCTAGGTCAGAATCATCAAAAGCCAATGTTACTTCTGTCCTGGCCCTTTTCCGGGCTTCTCCAACAATATGCATAACCTCTCTAGTATATGCGTTTCTAGATTTTTTGGATAATCCAGCAGCAGTTGGACCTCCAAAGATCGTGTTTATCACAGGCCCTCGAGGTCGCGGCCCTCCATAAATTGTGTTTATAACTGGTCCTCTAGGTTGGGGGTTTCGCCCCTGATCGTCTTGGTCCCTCCTACGATCTTCAAAGTTCTTCCTTCCATTATTATTCCTGTCCCCTCCTTCTCCAGTGTATTTGTTCAATCTTCCTTTTCGAATGAGGAACTCAATTTCATCTTTCAGCTGCCTACACTCATCGGTGTCGTGACCAATATCTTTGTGAAATCTGCAATACTTGCTCTTGTCTAGCTTGGAAGGATCAGCCTTCAGGGGATTAGGCCAACGAATATCTCTATCTTTCTCAATCTCCATCAAGATCTGGCTTCTAGGAGGATTTAGCTTAGCGTATTCAGTGAACTTGTGCCCAGGTCCTCCCTTCTTGGGGGTTGAATCAGAGTTTTGTTCGGTTCTAGGATACTTGTCCTTAGCAATATACTCCAGATCAGTCTTCCGCTTCTTGCCTACAGCGGGCTCATTACTCACTACGGTCTTCCTCATGCTTTCTTCGACTTTGATATACTTCCCTGCCCTCTCTTGGAGCTGCAACATGCTTTCAGGGGGGCATTTGGCCAAGGACATCTTAAAAACCTCATCCCTAGTTCCTTGTTGCAGTGCTATCATGGCTACCTTATCATCAAGGTCTGGGACTTTTAAAGCCTCCTTTGTGAAACGATTCAGGTAATCTCTCAAGGATTCCTTTATCCTCTGCACAATGCTCATAAGAGATGCAGAACTTTTCTCATGAACTCTCCCACTGATGAATTTCTTAATAAAAGCCTGGCTTAATTCTCTGAACGACCCAATAGAGTTTGGGGGCAAGCGACTGTACCACCTTTGAGCCATACCCGACAGGGTTTGAGGGAAGGCCCGACACTTTATAGCATCATTCACGGGCTGCAACAGCAGTGCATTAGAGAATGTTCTAACATGATTAGCGGGATCTCCCGTGCCATCATAAGCTTTGATAGTTGGCATCTTGAACTTCCTTGAGATATGGGTATTCATTATTCCTTCAGTGAAGGGTAGAGTAGGATCATCAGGATCTCCAAGGGGAAGAAGATTGCTTGGATCAGCCCTTGGGACAATAGCCCTTCTCTGCACCGGACCGTCCAGGTCTATGATGGGAGGAGGATTTCTCCATCTAGGAGGTACTTGGGGTCTGGTAGTCTGGTGCGCCTCCAAGTCGCGCCTTAGCCTTTGAATCTCAGCCTCATGAGCTCTGATCCTTTCCTGCACTTCCTGGGGATTCGCCCCTTGGGTGCTTGGAGGGCGTTGGCTTCCATCAGCCATCGGCACTTTGCCAGCACGCCTCCTTCTAAGGAACGTCAGCTTCAAGGCTCGATTTGACTGCTCTTGTGTTTCATGACTTAATCTGCCTTAACAAGATGCCTACGTACCTTGCTGATTGCCAAGGATCAAGTCAAAAAATGTAGTTCTGATTTGTGGGGTGAGGCCCCTTATATAGATGTGGGAGTCCTTGAATTGGACTTGGTATAGGAGACTTGGTGGGCAAGTCTCATAATTAGAATGGACTTTGGAGTCCTAAATAGTAGGAAACTGATTCCTTATCCTTCTAGGTCCCTTTGAGGCTAATCTGCAAGGATTTATATCCTTATCGAGACTCTTCTCAATAGCTGATTTTTCCTCTATTAATTAATTATGAAATTAATTAATATTCAGGGTTTTTGGGCCTTCTTTGTTCCATCAGGCCTGATCTGGTCCATCAGGCCTGATCAATGTGTTGACCTTTTTGGTCTGAATGTCATACATCTTCTTATTGGGCCTAGCAGCCCAAATCATGTATAATTACTGTAATATTTAATTATATAATCAGGATTTATTTATCCCTATCAACCCTATAGAGATGTTTGATCCATTTGAGTTTTTTGAGCCGATGATTCCACTACCGGTAGAGCATCAGTTTATACCGGAGATTGTGCCGGAGTTACCACCACCTGTGTTACCTCCTATACCAGTGCATGCCCCAGAGCCAGACGTATTTTAGATGATTCCATTCGAGGGGATGGGAGAGCATGATGTGGATTTACAGTTGGGGTTACCACAGCAGGGTGCAGGTATACCAAGGTTTCCGTCACAAGAGTCAGTGGGTCAGGTTGCACAGCCATATATGGTACCATACCTTGAGTACAGGGTTATGAGAGATGATGTGGAGTATTGGAGAGCTCAGTGCAGGGAGATTATGCATTTATTTGACCAGAGAGACCGAGGATCGTTGCTGCCTTACATCCAGATTACTTTATGAGGCGATTACAGTCAGTTTTGATGAGTGCTACTTGGGAGCTGGATGATTTGACCCATGAGGGACCGCCTTCTTTCGTGGAGTTCTACAGGATATTCCGTTTGGCACAGACTTTGGTTCAGGCACTTAGGGAGGTGCTAAGGCGTATTCCGCCAGGGTTTTGAGACATTGACTTCAGAGGACAGATGTATATAGATGCAGTCTAGTATGACATAGTGAGTCGTGTATATGTGTGTAATAGTAGTTTGACTTGTAGTAGTAGTTCGGCTGATAGTAGTTAGTGTGACTAGTAGCCGCGGGATAACCAGCAGAGCGAGATTTTTTGTACCAAGCACTTACACCTGAGGCTGGTGTCTTATATATAAAATGAACTTTTTCAAATTTCTTTTATTTAAATTTTAGTCTTTACAGTTTTACAGTGTTTACCTTTACTTTATTGTTTTATAGCTTTTCGTATTTTAAATTATGTCGAAAAAAAAAGAAAAAAAAAGGAAAAAAATGAGAACAAACATTTTATTTAACTGCTTACATTTCCTATTTTTATATTAAGCATCTGTTTTCTTTCTTTAAACCATTATCTAAATTTTGTTAATACAGGATAACTTATTTTCTTACCTACTATCAATTATCTATTAAACTGTTAAAGAAACATCACTTGTTTATTATCAGAAATGGCACCAAAAAGAAAGACTAGGAATGAGACTTCCAACAGCAATTCTGAAGAACAGACCAATGATACCATGAACCAAATGTTCCATCTGATGCAACAACAGATGGAAATGATGCAACAACAAATGCAGCAACAGCAGCAGCATATTCAATAGCAAATGTTACAACAGCCACTTCGTCCTGAGCCCCAAATACCACCAGCTATACCTATTGTTACTTTCAAGCAGTTTCAGTCGGTTAAACCTCCAGAATTTGATGGGACAGCTGATCCTAATAAGGCTACCACTTGGTTGAAAGAAATAGAGAAAGCATTTGCACTAGTAAAGTTGGTGGAGACCAGAAGACTGACTTTGCTAGTTATTTGTTGAAATGAGAAGCAAATTATTGGTGGGAATCTAAAAAGGCTTTGGAGGGTGAAGATATTATTGCATGGGATAGGTTGAAAGAGCTGTTCTTAGAGAAACATTTTCCTCACTATGTGAGAAATCAAATGCAGATAAAGTTTTTGGAATTAAAGCAGGGAAGTATGTCCGTGACAGAGTATAAAGCCAAATTTACTGAATTGTCTAGGTTCGTCCCAGAACAAGTGGATACTGAAGAGAAACGGGTTCAAAGGCTCAAGAAGGGTTACGACCGTGGATCCGTGGATAAGTTACAGTTTTTGAATTAACGATGTATACCGCCGTAGTCCAGAAAGCTTTGATTATTAAAGGGGAGAGCGAAAGATCTCAAAAGGATAAAGGAAAGGGAAGTTTCCAAGACCGCTCCAGCAGGAAGCCGGGATTTCAAGCACGGACAAATTTGAATTTCAAAAGGATAAGACAAGGTACCCAGAAAACAGGTAATCATTTCCAAGCCCCCAAACAGCAGGGAATTGTCAGAGTCCCGGTGTCGTACTGCAGAACTTGTGGACACAAGCACACCGGCGTATGTATCAAAGAGGATGTGACATGTTTCAAATGCAAGCAGAAAGGGCACTATTCTAACGAATGTCCAATAGGAAAAACAGCAGAAATTACTTGTTTCCAGTGTGGAAAGAAAGAGCATATCGCTAGGCATTGTAAAGGACCAGCAATGGAAGCCAGTATTCCGAAAGTGTTGGCATTACCTCCTCCACCGCCGCCTAATCAACCCAGAGCAAGGACTTTCAACATGACAATGAATGAAGCAGTGCAGAGTCCTAGTGTAATTACAGGTACGCTTTTGGTGAATCCGTAGATTCAAAAGTATTAATTGATTCTGGAGCTACCCGTTCATTTATTTCTGAAGAATTTCTTGATAAATTACACTGCTAAATCGAATGGTTGGGCGAGACGTTAATTATAAAATTAGCGAATGACGACCAAGTTCCAGTAGATCGAGTATGTCCTGCGTGCGATATAGAAATAGCTGGACATCATTTTTCTGTAGACTTGATTCCTTTTAAGTTAGGAGAGTTTGACGTCATTTTGGGAATGGATTGGTTAGCTTGTCATAATGCTCAGATCGATTGCGCGAATAAGAAAGTCAAATTGCGAACTGCGAAAAATGCAATGGTAATGTTCCAAGGTGAAAAGTAGTGGAAAAAATCCTAACAGTAATGCAGACCAAACGATTGCTTCGACAGGGATGTGAGATGTATATAGCTTACGTGTTAGATACTGAGAAAGGAAGTCCCAAAATAGAAGACATTCCAGTTGTATGTGAGTTTTCGGATGTCTTTCTAGACGAGCTTCCAGGGTTACCGCCAGATCGAGAAATTGAGTTCACGATTGATCTAGCACCAGGTACAGACCCAGTTTCGAAAGCTCCATATCGAATGGCTCCAGTCGAGATGAAGGAATTATCAACATAATTGCAAGATCCTCTAGACCGAGGTATCATAATACCCAGTGTATCTTCGTGGGGTACACCGGTATTGTTCGTGAAGAAGAAAGATGGCAGCATGCGATTATGCATTAATTATCGAGAATTAAATAAGCTCACTATCAAGAACAAGTATCCTTTACCGAGAATTGACGATTTCTTCGATCAGCCAAAAGGAGCCGCATGGTTTTCGAAAATAGATTTGCGATCGGGCTATCATCAATTAAAGATTAAAGCTGAAGATAATCCCAAGACTGCATTTCGTACGAGATATGGACATTACGAGTTTCTTGTAATGGCATTCGGTTTGACTAACATGCCAGCAATATTCATAGATCTGATGAACAGGGTATTCAAGAAATACTTAGATAAATTCATGATCGTATTTATTGATGACATCTTGATTTACTCAAAGACGAAAGAAGAACATGCTGAGCACTTGAGGATAGCTTTAGAAATTCTAAGGAGAGAGCAGCTCTACGCGAAATTCTCGAAATGCGAATTCTGGTTGAAAGAAGTACAACTTCTAGGGCACATCATCAATAGTGAGGGCATTCAAGTTGATCTAGCGAAGATTGAAGCTGTATTGAATTGGGAAAGGCCAAAGACACCGACAGAAGTTCGAAGTTTCTTGGGATTGGTAGGATATTATAGGAGATTTGTCAAAGATTTTGCGAAAATTGCAACGCCATTGACCAAGTTAACTCAAAAAAGTGAAAAGTTCGTATGGGATGACAAATGTGAAGAAAGTTTCCAAGAGCTGAAGAATCGGTTAGTAACCGCACCGGTACTCGTATTATCAGACGAGCATGGAAATTTCATCATTTACAGCGATGCTTCGTATCGCGGATTAGGATGTGTATTGATGCAGCACGGTAACGTCATTGCATATGCTTCGAGATAACTCAAACCTCATGAACCGAAATATCCTACGCATGGCCTGGAATTAGTAGCGATTGTATTTGCGTTGAAATTTTGGAGACACTATCTCTACGGTGAGAAATGCGAAATATACACGGATCATAAAAGTCTGAAGTACATCTTTACGCAGAAGGAACTAAACATGAGACAACGTCGATGGTTGGAATTGATTAAGATTACGATGTTACGATCAGTTATCATCCAGGGAAAGCAAATGTTGTAGCAGATGCGCTAAGCTGGAAAGAAAGATTGAATTTATTAACTTCATGCTAAGAATTAGCCAAGGAATTTGACAAGCTGGAAATGGAAATTCGTATTTCCAATGAATCTACTGAAGTTATCTACGCTATGACTTTTCAACCGGAGTTACTAGAGAAGATTCGCCATTGTCAAGAGGAAGTGATGAGTCAAGATGACGACTTAACGGGAGAAGAAATTACAACTCAGAAGAATAATGAAGGAATTATACATTTTGCATCAAGAATCTGGATCCCCAACGTGGCAGAACAGAAAGAAGAAATATTACGAGATGCGCATAGTTCAAAATATTCCATTCATCCAGGAAGTACAAAAATATACCGCGATCTGAAGGAAAACTTTTGGTGGCCAAATATGAAGAAGGAAATAGCAGAATGGGTAAGTAAATGCTACACATGCCAGCGAGTTAAAGCAGAACATCAACGTCCGAGCGGATTACTGCAACCATTAGATATTCCAGAATGGAAATGGGAACATCTAGCGATGGATTTTGTGGTAGGACTTCCAAGGACTAAAGCAAATCATGATGCGATATGGGTAATCATTGACAGACTAACAAAGTCGGCACATTTTCTACCGATTAACGAAAGATTTTCACTCGACAAGCTAGTGCACTTGTATCTCAAAGAAATTGTAATGCGACATGGAGTTCAATATCTATCGTATATGATCGAGATCCCCGTTTCAACTCAAGATTTTGGAGACAATTTCAAGAATGTCTTGGAACTAAATTAAACATGAGTACCGCTTATCATCCGTAAACTGATGGGCAAAGTGAAAGAACTATCCAAACCATTGAAGACATGCTACGAGTTTGTGCGATTGATTTCGAAGGCAATTGGGATGAATATTTACCTTTGGTCGAATTTTCTTACAACAACAGCTATCACACAAGCATTGGAATGCCACCATACGAAGCGTTATATGAAAGAAAATGCAGATCACCAGTATATTGGGATGAAGTTGGAGAACGTAAGATTTTGGGTCCAGAATTAATCCAACAGACTAAAGAAAAGATAGAACTTATCCGAAAACGATTGGATGCAGCACAAAATAGGCAACGCAAATATGCAGACCAAGCAAGGAAGGATATGGACTACCCGGAAGGAGAGCACGTGTTACTCAAAATATCGCCATGGAAAGGATTGACCAGATTTGGCAACAAAGGAAAATTGAAGCCACGATACATCGGACCGTTTGAAATTTTGAAGAAAGTGGGAAAAGTTGCGTACGAATTAGCCTTACCGCCTCATATGCAACATATTCACAATGTGTTTCACGTGTCGATGCTTAAGCGATATAATCCTGATTCTAGGCATGTAATCGAGTATGAACCGGTAGATATCCAACCTGTTTTATCTTTTGTAGAACAACCGATAAGAATTTTAGATCGGCGAGAGAAAGTATTGAGAAATAAGTATGTATCTTTAGTGCGAGTTTTGTGGAGAAACCCTATGGTTGAAGAATCAACCTGGGAACTTGAGAATGAAATGTTAGAGAAATATTCTCATTTGTTTTCATAGCAAGATTCTGAGGACATAATCATATTAAGGGGGAAAAGATGTAACGTCTGGGAAATTACGTCTGTATTATATCATATTTATAATAAATTATGTGTGTTAATGTGTCATTTATGTGGAATTATCTGTCAAACCTTAATTGTTATTTGTTACGTGCATTTTGTGTCGTTCTGGTATTTTTAAGGTATTTTTCAGATATGTTATTTTGCATTCATAGTTTTCATTTTAAACGTTTTACGACCCGAACCATGATTTTAAAGCTGGCATTTCAAATAAAATAATGGGCCTTATTTTTCATCAAACGGCTTTTACCATCGCATTATTCTGAAATATTTTCTAAAAATCAGATTTGATTATTTTTCTCAATTATTTATTATTTATTTATTTAGTATTTATTAATTGTTTAAAAATGATTATTTATTTTGATAATTAATCAAATAGTTTTCAATAAATCATAATAAATTTATTGTAATTCCAAAAATTATAGAAAAATCATTTTTAATTCTGATTTTTCTTAAATAATTATTTAAAAAATTTATTTTAGGGTTTAAAAATTAGTAATAATTATTCATATTGAATAATAAATTGATTTATCCGTGTTTAATTGATATTAATTAGACCGTTAGTCCGATTCGAGTGAAACGAAAGCCCTTTGACTCCGAAAAATGAATTCTATTCATTAAAAATAATATTATAGCCTAATTTCTTCTAGAAATTAGTTGACTTTGTTACCTGTTTGGTTATCAGTCGAATTGTGTGCCAAGACGAGTCCGAAAAATTCTGAAAAATAGGAAACGAGTCAGATAATGATCAGTTGAGCGATCAGCGAGTCGATTTTGATTCTAAAAATTATTTTAATTATAAAAATGATTATGTGCTTATGTGCTTATGTGCTTATGTGTATTATGTGGTTAATCGAGTTTTACTTGCTAATATATAATATACGAGTCAGTCATAAGCGCATGGGTAGACAATAGAAATAATGTGAAGTCGATTCAAGATGCAATTGAAGTACGAAATGACTAAACCAGTCTATTTTTCTAACAGAAGCTAAGCTAGCAAGGCAGGTTGAGTGGGTGATAGACGAAGGTGATTTAATTGCAGTGAGTCACGCAGAAGGCAAGTTTTTCCCCTATTCTACTTTCAGAATAGTAATATTTCTTCAGATTCTTAATACGCTTGCACTCTTTTGATTCTTGTTCATATTTTATTTCGATACTTGATTTCTCCTTTTCATTTGAATTCATTGTTCATATTGGACTGGATAATAATACTTTGGGGATTAAGTTTACTTAATCCTAAGGACCGGGACATAATCGGATCCTTGAGATGGGCCGTAGTGCCTGGGTGCCTGACGGGATCTATATAGAGGGATATAGATCTGCACTTTATCCTGGCTGATCAACAGGGTATAGATGCGAACTTGTGTCCAGTTTAGTTTGTTTGTATTCGCCAGTAATGGCCTTCATTTTATTCTCGCGGGGTTATATCTTTGTAGAAATATCCGGGCTACGGATTTATTTAAATTGCTTTAACACTGTTTATATTTTGCGGACATGTTGAGCAATTTTTGGCTCACCCTTTTTGTTGTTATTCACCTTATTGTTTTCAGTTAAGAAGGAATATGAAACCCATCAGGACTCGAGTGGTAAAGAAGCGGATCAAGCCTTGGGATCCTCTCATACCCAAGGTGTTGATCCCAATCCAGGAAGAAAGCTTTGAGTTGCCCGAACAGGTGGAGTGTAGATAGTTAGGGTGTGTGTTTGAATAAAAAATGAATTTGGTTTAAAACTGATTAGACAATGGTTTGTAATAAAGAAAGTTTGTAAGATTTTGAATTTTGTTTGTAATAAAGTAATTAGTGGTTCTTGTTTTCATACTTCAACCTAAAAAGATCATGGTTAGTGTTAAAGGGGTTTAAATTCATTTCTTTATTATTTGTTAATTAGATTGTACAGGTTTGGTGGTTAGCTAGTAACCCCCAGACTTATACCCTGGGTCTGGAGGGCGTTACACAGAATCTCTCGTACAAAGACTTCTCATTACAGTCCAATGATTATTGAAGGTGATGGAAGAGAAATTCCTATGTTGAAGAATTCTGCTAAGGTGGAAGTTATTCTGAAAGTAAGATGCTTATGTTATAATGAAAACTCTTCACATCCTAAGGTTATCAGACTTTGTGATGGACTTGAAAGAACATCCATTCAATCTCCCAAAACTGCCATTTATCAAATTGGTGATAGTAAAGAAGAAGAACTGATGCAGGTCAAAGCACAGTTAGCTGAAGTTCTGAATAAAGTTGAAGATAATCTGATAAAATGTTTTGTTAAGAATCATTATGGATTCAGATTGATTCAGTGATGCTGGTAAAGCTGGATGTTTTGTAAGTTGTAATTATTTGTTTAGTTAAACTCTTATTGCATTTGAATATAAATGTTTTTGACATCATCAAATCTATTAACTTGTACATTCTTGAATAATTTACAAGTTGGGGGAGATTGTTGAATATATTTGAGATGTCATGTCTAATATGTTTCATGTTAATTTCTCAGATCTTAATTAACAGGAAATATCAGTACTTACTGGAAGTCGGGACTTAAGGATATCAGAACTTAGATTATCAAAAGATAATATCAGAAGATGGATATCAAAACTTAAGTACTGGAGGAATAACAGTTAAGGAAGGAAGCTGATTTACAGGAAAGAAGATAGGGACTAATACAAGAAGAAGATATGCAAGGAAAGTGTTCGAGGACTAGAAGAATTATAAGATATCTAGTTGATATATTTTAGGAGACAGAATTATATTCCATATCAACTAGAAGTTATCTTGTAACTGTGTGTCTATATAAACACATACATAGGTTTACTCTATAAGAGTTACGATCATCGAGAAGATCATAATTGTAACCTAGCAACTCTCGTGATATTTGTTCATCACTGAGAGAGAACAGTTCCGTTGTAACAGAGTTTATTATATCGAATACATCTGTTTTCTGTTACTTGTACTTTAAATCGATTTGATTGTATTCTACAATGTATTCAACCCCCTTCTATAGTGTTGTGTGACCTAACACAGCTGATCAGGCTATCAACACCAGACGGCTCTAACTGCCATCCCATTTACCTGTTTTGTGACTCAGAGACTAGCTAGGTCTCTGACCTCCTGGACTAATCGATTATATAGTGCGCGCAACTGATTTAGCCTCTCACGCCACCTCAAGAGACCCCCTGGCCCCAGTATATCCCATATCTGACCCTTTTATCCAGTTTTTCAAAACACTTGTACCTATCTCATTTCAAAAATCGGTCATTTTAACAACACACATATAAAATCTAGTTCGCAAATCATTTCATTCGAGATAGGTACCTTTCGAAGTTACTTTTCCCCAAAACAAGTTGAAAACAGTGATTTATAACTACAGGGGATACGTAACTTAAAATGTTTATGTTCCATTACGAGATTAAAACATTAAATATTCATACATACTAAACCATAAAAGAATGGTCAGGGTACTTGCCTTACAACGCTTTCAGAAACCATAAGTACCTTTTACGCTGACTTCGGTCCTGGCGAAACTCGACTAGGATCTACAAATACAGAATACCCTAATCAGTTATACCGACATGCTTGATATCCTCAAACCCTAATAAACCAATCCGATAACCCAACTCGTGTAATAGTTATACAAGTAATCATGTAGTCCGTATATAAATAGGGTAAAACGCTTAATATAAATAGGTACGTTTTTCTCGTATTTAAAATAATTTTCAGAAAATTTTGGCGGCACCTCATTTATTTATAAGCCTACCCGTCGATTACAATCGACGTCAATCTCAACAATCACAGCAATTCATAATTCCATACAACTAACATTTTAATATAATTTGCAATACAAATAATTATTAAATTTCGAAAATATTTTATACAAATTCGTTCTATTATCTATAAAAATTAGGACTCAGAACAAAGTCATCACCGTCCACCGTCCGCTCGTAAAAATTCATCGCGGACAACGGCAAAATTCTCGGGGCACTCGATTACTCGAATTCCAACACAAAAATTTCACCGATTATCAAAAATATTTTTTTCCCGCATAAATTATGACATCATGAATATTTATTCATAAATAATGTCTGTAGAAAATTAATTATTAAAAATTAATTCGAATTAACTAGAATCTAGCAACAGGCAGCAATCAACACAACCGAGATAACAACCGGCCAAAACAGAACAAACCGAGGCCAACACAGCAGCTACACACCGCCGTCCTCGCCGGAAAAAGGGAGGGGCGGCAGCAACTGAGAGTTAAACGAACCACACATAAACTCGAACATACATATGGATATATATACATATATATGCACAGGAAATCAGAGACAAAAAATAGAACCAAGCCAACTAAGGAATAGCGGCGGCTCATCGGAGAACAAGCCAGAAAACAGCGGCGAAACACTGGGCAAGGACAGCCGAAGGAGAAAGGGAGGAAAAAGAAAAGAGAAGGGAGAGAACCGAGATAACAGAGAGAGACAAAAGATTGCAATTGCAATCGAGAGAAGCAGATGGAGAAGAAACAACCGTAGCCAACACGTATCCTGAATAAGGGATACGTGTTAATTTCTGTGTATAAGAAGTTAACACGTGTCCTTTAATACCGGAAACTGAATATTAACCCTGAAATCAGAAATGAACGGACTAAGGTTTACGCAATACAATTTTCAAAAATTATGAAATTAGTCTTAAAATATTATAAATATTTAGAATTAATTAAAAACATAATTTTTGAAATTTTAAAATAATTTTTAAGGTGCACGTTATACCCGCTTTTTAACAATAAAACGAAATGACACGCGGGTGAAATTAATCTCGAAAATTTCCAAAATAATTTTAAAATTACTAGAATACAATAAACTTAATAAAATATGAAGTGCGTGATTTTTGAAGAATTCTGGAATTAAATATGGATTTTACAAATAAGTATAATCAGAAAATCATTTAAAGATAAATAATAGTGAAATATTGATTTCTCAATTTTATAAAGTCCTAAAAATAATTATTGAAATTATAAAATTATAAAAAAATTTAGAGACAATCCAAATATTTAAGAAATTAAAATTGTAATAAAATCACATTTAAAAGCATAACAAAACCAAATAGCTCAACAATAACCACAAAATCAAATTCCCTATTCCAACAGACCACAGATAAATAGTAAAAAGAAACACACTGCTGCCAAAAATCAATGTACACATTTTATTTAATTATTTATTCAATTATTACACCTTTAAAATATTAAAATAAAAGAAAATACACGAGTCGTTATATCCTTTCCCTTAAAAAGATTATGTCCCCAGAATCTGACTTAGCTAAATAAATGAGGATATTTATCAAGCATGTCTGACTCTAATTCCCATGTAGACTCTTCTACTCGAGGATTTCTCCACAAGACTTTTACTATGGGGATCGACTTATTCCTAAGGACTCGTTCTTTACGGTCTAAGATTTGAATCGGTTGTTCCACATAGGTCAAATCTGGCTGAAGCTCAATCGGTTTATATTTTATGACTTGATTCGAATCAGGAACATAGGGCTTCAATATAGATACGTGGAACACATTATGAATATGCTGCCACTGTGGTGGTAACGCTATCTCGTAGGCAACCTTCCCTACTTTCTTCAAAACCTCAAATGGTCCTATAAATCTGGGGCTAAGTTTACCTTTCTGACCAAATCCTACTAACCCTTTCCACGGTGATACCTTTAGTAACACCAGTGCTCCTATCTCGAAGTTCACATCATTCCTATATAAATCTGTATTCTTTCTCTGCCTATCATGGGCTGCATCTAACCTTTTCCGAATCAATGCTACCGCATCTCTGGTTTGCTGAACCAACTCGGGACCTAACACTTTCTTCTCTCCTACTTCATCCCAATACAATGGTGATCTACACTTACGTCCATACAAAGCTTCATAAGGCATCATTCCAATGATGGCATGGTAGCTATTGTTGTACGAGAACTCAATCAAAGGTAAGTGTTCGTCCTAATTTCCCATAAAATCCAAAACACAAACTCTCAACATATCCTCTATGGTCTGAACCATTCTCTCACTTTGACCGTCTATCTGAGGATGATAGGCGGTGCTCATATTCAACTTAGTTCCTAGACACTCTTGGAATTTGGTCCAAAATCTATAATTGAATCTCGGGTCTCGATCTAACAAAATGAATATAGGAACCCCAGGTTTGGTCACTATCTCATCCAAATACAACTTAACTAGCTTTTCCAAAGAATACCTTTCATTGATCGGAAGAAAATGCACTGACTTGGTCAACCTATCAATGATTACCCAAATAGCGTCGTGATTTGCTCTCGTCTTTGGAAATCCCACTACAAAATCCATGGCAATCTCTTCTCACTTCCACTAGGGAATCTCCAAAGGTTGTAACAATCCACTTGGTCATTGATGTTCCGCTTTTACCATCTGACACACGTGACATTTTCTAACCCAATTAGCAATATCCTTCTTCATTCCTGGCCACCAAAAGTTTCTCTTCAAATCTTGGTACATCTTAGTGCTACCAGGGTGGATAGAAAATCTAGAGTTTTGTGCTTCATGTAATACTTCATTCTTCAGTTCTGACACATTAGGAATCCAAACTCTAGAGGAAAATCTAGACAAACCTTGGTTATCCTTTTGAGTACACAACACTTCTCCAGTCAAAGTATCTAATTCTTGCTCCATAACTCCTTCTTGACACCTTTTGATCTTTTCTATCAACGCGGGCTGGAAGGTAACTTCATATAGTTGCTCCTGACTTTCACTTGGTACTCGAACCTTAATCTCCTTCTTTTCTAAGTCTCAAGCTAGTTCGTCCGCAATCTGAACCATATTTAACTTCTCTTTTCTGCTCAAGGCATCAACCACCACATTGGCTTGGCCTGGGTGATAGTTAATTGAACAATCGTAGTCCTTAATTAGTTCCAACCATATTCTCTGTCTCATGTTCAAATCCTTCTACGTGAAAATGTACTTCAGACTCTTATGATCCGTATAAATATCGCACTTCTCTCCATACAAGTAATGACACCATAACTTCAGAGCAAATACTATAGCTGCCAACTCAAGATCATAGACTGGATATTTCTGCTCGTGAGGCTTTAGTTGTCTGGAGGCATAGGCGATAACTTTGTCGTGCCGCATCAGCACACATCCCAAACCTTTCAAAGAAGCGTCGCTATAAATCACAAAGTTTCCCGTCTCATCTGGATATGCTAGTACTGGAGCGGACACTAACCTCCTTTTCAATTCCTGAAAACTTTCCTCACACTTTTCCGTCCAAATGAACTTCTCATTCTTCCTGGTTAGCTTGGTTAATGGGGATGCAATCTTAGAGAAATCCTTTACAAACCTTCGATAATATCCAGCTAATCCAAGAAAACTTCTTATTTTCGTTGGAGTCTTCGGTTGCTCCCACTTTGATACGGCTTCAATCTTCACTGGGTCTACCTTGATACGTTCCTTACTCACAACATGTCCAAGAAACTGTACTTCTATCAACCAAAACTCACACTTGAAAAACTTTGCATACAATTGCTTTTCTCTCAACTTCTGAAGAGCAATCCGTAGATGTGTGGCATGATCTTCTGGAGTCTTTGAATATATGAGGATGTCATCAATAAATACAATAACAAACTTATCCAAGTACTCCTTATACACCCGGTTCATTAAATCCATAAAATCCGCTGGCACATTTGTCAATCCAAACGACATCACTAAGAACTCATAATGGCCATACCTTGTTCTGAATACAGTCTTGGGAATATCTTCGGGCTTTATCTTCAGTTGGTGGTAACCATACCTTAAATCAATCTTTGAAAAATAACATGCCCCCTTAAGCTGATCAAATAAATCGTTGATGCGTGGCAAAGGATACTTGTTCTTTATTGTCAATTTGTTCAGCTCTCTGTAGTCAATGCACAATCTCATACTTCCATCCTTCTTCTTTACGAATAGTACTGGAGCACCCCACAGAGAAACACTGGGTCGAATAACTCCCTTATCCAATACTTCCTGAAGTTGCTTGGCCAATTCTTTCATTTCCATTGGGGCCAGCCATCCTATATGGAGCTTTGGAAACTGGTTCAGCTCCGGGCATCAAATCAATGGAGAACTCTATCTCTCGATCAGGTGCTAATCCTGGTAATTCTTCTGGAAAAATTTCAGGGAATTCTCTTACTATGGTAATCTCATCCAACGTAGGGGTCTCTTTCTTCGTATCCACCACATGATCCAAATACGCCTCACATCCTTACCGCAACAATCTCTTTGCTTGTAATGCTGAAAGGAACTTTTTATCCTGCCTCTGTCCTTGATAACTGATCCTTTTATTATCTTGGGTGTACATTACTCTCTTTTTCTTACAGTCAATATTTTCCTTATATAGAGACAACCAATCCATGCCTAAAATAACATCAAAGTCTCCTAACTCAAAGGGTATTAGGTCGGCAGGGAAAGTAAATCCTAAAATCTCTATGGAGCATTTATGATAGAATTGGCTTACGGACACTTTATCTTTATTATTCACTTCTATGGTCAAAGGTTCCTCTAAGTCTTCCAACATCAATTGCATTTTATTCACACAGTTCACAGATATAAAAGATTTGGACGCTCCCCAATCAAACAAAATGTTAACAGGTACGGAATTAAGAGAAAGCGTACCTGCAACTACATCGGAATTATGAGCTGGAGATTTCTTGGTCATCTTAAAGGTTCTAGCTCTAGAAGTACTGGTTGTTAGTCCTTGGGACACGCTCCTTCCAACACTACCTTGATTCACTGACTTGCAATTCCTAGCAATATGCCCCACTTTTCCGCAACTAAAGCAGGTTACTCCTTGAGTCTCGGACTTACACTCCGTGGAATAATGACCCTTATGGACACACTTAAAATAGTTGATATTTTCTCGGCAGTAACCACTGTGCTTCTTCCCGCATGTCTTACAATCGATCACTGGCTTGCTAAACCTTGTTGGGGTAGAACTAACTGAAGTGGTACTGGGCCTAGCCTGGGGGAAATTTTGCCTCTTGAATTTCTTATTCTTATTCTTTCCAAACCAACGCTGCAACTTCTGACTTGCTATACTAGCTTCTGACCTAGCAGGTCCACTTTCAGACTTCCTTTTTTTCTCACCCTGCTCCTTTGCAGCTAACCTCTAGGCACTTTCTATCACTAAGGCGGCCTGAACTACCGAAGTATATGTCTTGAGTTGTAAAGCTACAACTCCACTCCTTATTTCTGGCTTCAACCCTTATTGAAACCGCTTTGCTCGCTGAGCTTCCGAACTCACATACTCTGGTGTTATACAGGCCAACTCCGTAAACTTCGGTTCATACTCTGTGACACTCCTATCTCCTTGATTCAACTCAAAAAACTCCATCTCCATCTGACTCTAGAGACAGTCTAGAAAATACTTCTCTAAGAACAGTTCTGTGAATCTGGTCCATGGGACAGGACCTTCTCCTTTTAATGCTCGCATAGACTCCCACCAGTAGTTCGAATCATTCTTCAGAAAATAACTAGCATAATCCGTCTTTAAATCCTCACTCACCTTGGTGAGCGCCAACGCCTTCTCCATTTCCTTCAACCATATCCTGGCAGCAACATGATCCACCTCTCCTTTAAACTCTGGGGGTTTCACTTCCTGGAAAGACATAAAACTAACAACCTGGTTTGTCCCCCTCATCTCATGTTGTTGCTGGATTTGCAGTTGCTGCTGTTGGATTTGCTGTTGTTGTTGCTGTATGAGCTGTTGTTGCTGTTGTTGTTGCTGCAATTGTTGTTGCTGCTGCTGGAATTGATGTTGCAGTTGGGTCAGCTGTGTAGACTGCTGACGCAACAAATTCATTAATTCACTCATGGAAGGATCCCCAGCAGATCCGTTATTGGGTTGAGAATTCTTCTTTAGTGGCATCTCCTGAAACATAACAGTCATATATAAGAAAATGGATTGCTCCAAGCATTTTATACATATGCATCAGGAGAGCATTGCCACTAAGACAATATCCTCATCCTCGGTTAAATTGGATCCATCTTGAGTGAATGATCATAATCTAGAAATGACAGCAACAGAAGCAACAATAATAGTAACAACAATAATAACAACGCACAAGTACATATAAAAACTGAACAACAGAATAAAGCAGCTATAATACAATAACCAACAAAAATCCAACGGGTACAACTAGAATCCAACTGGAAAGAAACCATCCAAATACACATCAAAACTGGCTGTCATAGCAGCCTCCGCCTACTACAAACTATCACAACATAATATACATATACAAAGAAAACAACTACAGAACTCCTGGAAGCCAACTCTGAGCTCTGTATCTCTCTGCTGCAATCCTGGTCTAACCACTGCCACTGCCATCGATAGAACCTAGCTCAAACACTAACCAGTTCACTAGGTCCTGATACTGCACAGCCCTGAACTCTGAGCTAATGAAACGGTCAATGGATCAAGCTCTCTCAACAGCCATCTGGGTTAAAGATCGCACACGGGCCTTCACATCAGGAGAAGGGGCAGGGATGCCCTGGAAAGGTGCAACTGGTATCTGGTCAAGCTGAGCAGCCAATCCCGGACTCTGCTCTCTGATAAAAGATCTATTCACCACTTGGTGAACATGGTAAGGGATCGGAGAAGAGGTACCACTAGGTGCCACAGGAGGAACCGGAGGTCTCGACGAGGAAGAACTAGGACCACAGTCGGGAGGATAATCCCTAACAGCAGACACAGACCTACGTACCCAGCGAGGACGAGCACTAGGTCCAGGGATGTCCCTCGGTATAAAGGAAGGAACTGGTAGGGGAGGCATAGGTGTCTCCTCAGCAACCACATCCATAGTCCTCTCGGAGTCAGAGCTATCCGAGTCTGATGGGTTCTCCCGAGAAGGAGAACTAGAGATCACAATAGGCCACTGCCAACATAATAAATATACAGGAAAGACACCACCGGTTCAAGGCAGTTCTATCAAAACATTTAATAGATGCCAGGGTAACGGCATCGGAACCCTCGACTGACTCTAAGGGTTTGCTCATCTATATGAGTTGCTGACTCACACCTTAAGACACAATTTAACACCTATTCGACACAATCCCTAGCCTGGATCAAGGACTTGAACCTGTAGCTCTGATACCAACTGTGATGGCCTCAACCCAGGGTCAGGAGTTGACGTCACTCAACACAAATACCAGAAATATAAACAACAAGATTATTATTAAAATAACTAACTCGACCCCGAACCAAGATACGATCCAGGTTCAAGTATGATCCAAACTACACATTATTACAAACCATTTATTCAAAAGTCTGACACAAACTAACTTATTTGGCAACTCATCAGACCGCACGTGGTCTGATACTAACTACCTCTGAGGAGCCGGGTCTTGAAGGGGATGAAACACGGTTCTGCCAAGGTTTAATTGGTCTTCTAGGCATCTGCGATACATATATATAACAGGTTGTAAGGGTGAGCATAGTCGCTCAGTAGTACCAACATATGAATAAAAAGATAAAAACAATAATGTAAACAATGATAGGAACATAGCTGTAATCATACAAACAACATTATATATTGAAAAAACTGAGATAACTGGATATCATTAACTAGCATGCTATTAACAAAACAAACGTAGTGGTGAGTTGTGTAAGTACCAGAATCCAATTTTAGCATGCTATTCATATTTATAAAACCTCTGTATCAAATTCTTATACCCTTACGGGAATCACAAAACCAAATCAGATTCGTACGGATATGTGAAGACAGCAGATCAGACTATCAATACCAGATGGCTCTAACTGCCATCCCATTTACCTGTTCTGGAACTCAGAGACTAGCTAGGTCTCTGACCTGCTGGACTAATCGGATATATAGTGCGCGCAACCGAATTAGCCTCTTACGCAACCTCAATAGGCCCCCTGGCCCCAATGTATCCCATATCTGATCGTTTTATCCAGTTTTTCAAAACACTTGTACCTATCTCATTTCAAAAATATTTCATTTTAACAGCACACATATAAAATCTAGTTCGCAAATCATTTCATTCGAGATAGGTACCTTTCGAAGTTACTTTTTCTCAAAATAGGTTGAAAACAGTGATTTATAACTACAGAGGATACGTAACTTAAAACATTTCTATTCTATTACGAGATTAAAACATTAACTATTCATGCGTACTGAACCATAAAAGAATGGTCAGGGTACTTGCCTTGCAACGCTTTCAGAAACCCTAAGTAGCTTTTACGCTAACTTCGGTCCTGGAGAAACTCGACTGGGATTTACAAATACAGAATACCTTAATCAGTTATACCGACATGCTTAATATCCTCAAACCCTAATAACCCAATCCGATAACCCGACGCGTGTAATAGTTATACAAGTAATCACGCAGTCCGTATACAAATAGGGTAAAATCTTTAATATAAATTGGTACGTTTTTCTCGTATTTAAAATAATTTTTAGAAAATTTTGGCAGCAACTCTTTTGTTTATAAGCCTACCCATCGATTACAATCAACGTCAATCTCAACAATCACAGCAATTCATAATTCCATACAACTCACATTTCAGTACAACTTGCAATATAAATAATTATTAAATTTTGAAAATATTTTATACAAATTCATTTTATTATTTATAAAATTTAGGACTCAGAACAAAGTCATCACCGTCCACCGTCCACCGTCCGCTCGTAAAAATTCATCGCGGACGGCGGCAAAATTTTCGGGGCACTCGATTACTCGAATTCCAACACGAAAATTTCACTGATTATCAAAAATATTTTTTTCCCGCACAAATTATGACATCATGAATATTTATTCATAATTAATTCCAGCTGGAAATCAATTAATAATTAATAAAAATTAATTCGAATTAACTGGAATCAAGCAACAGACAGCAATCAACACAACCAAGACAATCGGCCAAAATAGAACAAACCAAGGCCAACAAAGCAGCTACACGCCGCCGTCCTCGCCGGAAAAAGGGAGGGGCGGCGGCAACCGAGAGTTAAACGAACCACACATAAACCCGAACATATATATGGATATATATATACATATATACGCACAGGAAATCAGACACAAAAAATAGAACCAAGCCAACTAAGGAACAGTGGCGGCTCACCGGAGAACAAGCCGGAAAACAACGGCGAAACACCGGGCAAGGATAGCCAAATGAGGAAGGGAGGAAAAAGAAAAGAGAAGGGAGATAACCGAGATAACAGAGAGAGACAAAAGATTGCAACTGTAATCGAGAGAAGCAGATTGAGAAGAAACAACCACAGCCAACACGTGTCCTGAATAAGGGATACGTGTTAATTTCTGTTTATAAGAAGTTAACACGTGTCATTTAATACCGGAAACTCAATATTAACCCCGAAATCTGAAATGAACGGAATAAGGTGTATGCAATACAATTTTCAAAAATTATAAAATTAGTCTTAAAATATTATAAATATCCCAAATTAATTAAAAACATAATTTTCAAAATTTTAAAACAGGTTTTAAGGTGCACGTTATACCCGCTTTTTAACAATTAAATGAAACGACACGCTGGTGAAATTAATCCCAAAAATTTCCAAAATAATTTTAAAATTACTAGAATATTATAAACTTAATAAAATATGGATTTCATGATTTTGAAGAATACTGGAATTAAATATGGATTTTATAAATTAACATAATCTGAAAATTATTTAAAGATAAATAATTAGTGAAATATTGATTTCTCAATTTTATAAAGTCCTAAAAATAATTCTTGAAATTATAAAATTATAAAACAAATTTTAGAGACAATTCAAATATTTATGGAATTAAAACTGTAATAAAATCACTTTTAAAAGCATAACAAAACCACATAGCTCAATAATAACCACAAAATCAAATCCCCTATAACAACAGGCCACAGGTAAATAGTAAAAAAACACACTGCTGCCAAAAATCAATGCACACATTTTATTTAATTATTTATTCAATTATTACACCTTTAAAATATTAAAATAGAAGAAAATACACGAGTCGTTATAGTTATATATTCAAAGTAGAACAGTTCTTAAAATTTAAAAAGTAGCCAGAATTACATTCAAATCCCCCCTTCTGTAATTCTTTGTTATATTGTTTGGGAATAACAATTGGTATCAGAGAAAGCTCTTGAAGAACAAAGAGTTTAAAGATCACAACAACTAACAAGATGAGCAGAAAAGACGTTAGAGTAAAGATTCCATTTTTGTACAAAGATAATTATCACCATTGGAAGGTGAAAATGCACCTGCATCTCCTCTCGCAAGATGAAGAATATGTGGACTGTATTGAGAAAGGTCCTCATGTCCCTATGAGAGCTGCTACAGGGAAAGAGCCATATATCCCAAAGCCTAGAGCAGAATAGTCTGATCTAGATATTGAGCAAGTTCATAAGGATAAGAAGGCCATGAACATTTTGTTTAATGGTGTTGATGGTGACATGTTTGACAACATCATAAATTGCAAAACTGCTAAAGAAGTCTGGGATACAATTCAAGTTATATGTGATGGAACTGAGCAGGTAAGGGAAAACAAGATGCAACTCTTGATTCAGCAATATGAGCATTTTCATAGTGAAGAAAGTGAGTCACTCACTGGCATATTTAGTAGGTTTCAAAAACTACTAAATGCTCTAAAGTTGCATAGAAGAGTCTATCAGCTCTTAGATCTCTGCCAAAGGAATGGAAGCCTATGACAGTCTCACTAAAAAACTCTCAAGATTACAAAGAATTTACCTTGGACAGACTGTATGGGATTTTAAAGACCTATGAGCTTGAAATAGAGCAAGATGAGAAGCTGGAGAAAGGAAGGAAGAAGGGAGGATCCATTGTATTGGTTGATGAGCAAGATAAAGAGAAAGAGATAAAGGTAGAAACTGTGGAATCTGCACCAAACCCTAGAGTTTGTGAAGGCAAAAGAAAAGGGTTAGTACCTGAACGTAAAGACCTTTTTAGTCAAGATGATATGAATGACATAGATGAACATCTAGCTTTTCTATCCAGAAGATTTACCAAGCTCAAATTCAAGAAGAATTTTGGAGCATCAAAGCCAAACAGAAACATGGTTGACAAGTCAAAATTTAAATATTTCAAGTGTGGCTTGAGTGGTCATTTTGCAAGTGAATGCAGAAAGCCTGATTCTGATAGAAAGAAGTTTGAGCCTGTAAACAACAAAAAGAAGTACTTTGAGTTGCTCAAGCAAAAGGAAAGGTCTTTTCTAACTCAGGAAAATGATTGGGCTGCTGATAGATTAGAGGAGGATGAGGATACAAGCTACGTCAATCTAACACTTATGGCCAAATCAGATGAAACAGAGGTCAGTTCATCCAGTAATCAGGTAATCACCACTAACCTAGAACATTTATCTAAAGCTGAGTGTAATGATGCTATAAATGACATGTCTACTGAATTATATCATCTTCGTGTTACACTCAAATCTCTCACTAAAGAAAACACTAAAATTGAAGAGAATAATTTGTTTTTAAGTGAAAGAAATAATGTGTTAGAAACTCAATTTTTTGAGTTTGAAAAACTGAAGATGGAGTGCAAGATTGCCAAAGATGAACTGAAAAAATCCTTGAAGAAAGAGGATATTTTAAGAAAGCAACTTGAACGAGAATAAGAAGTAATTAAGGCATGGAAATCATCTAGAGATGTCCATGCTCAAATTACTAAAGTTCAAGGTATAGAATCCTTCTGTGATGAAGCATGGAAAAAGAGCAAGGAGAAACTGAATCCCAGCTTGGAAGAAGGACTTTCAACGGATGTGGATTCGACTGATGATGAATGTTATTCGTCGAATGATCAAAAGAATTATCCGTCAAAAGACAAGGAACCACATCCGTTGAGTGAAAGAAATCCAGTTAGCAAATCCCATCTAGCTAAGTTAAATGAGAAATATGGATCAGTTTCTAAGAACTTTGTTCCCGGAGAAACAAGTCAAGTAAAAAAGAACAAGAGAATCAATGTAGGGCATCTGTCAATCAAGCAATTGAATGACAGATTGGAGAAAATTGAAGTTAAAGCAGAATCAAAAAGGAAAAACAATAGGAATGGGAAAGGAGGGATTAACAAACATAACAACTACACACCTGATAAATATGCACCTAGAAAAATCTGTGTGAAATGTGGAAGTGTTAATCATTTATCTGTTAATTGCAAACTTGATATGCCTGCACCCATGTCTCCACCTTCTCCATTTCCTAACATGCCTACAATGCATGTGAATGTTATGCCTTCAAATAATTTGAATGCACAATTTGCTAATATGCCACTTGCACATCATCCTTACTATGTTGCATTCAGTATGCCTCAAATGCCATTTAGTATGCCTTACTGGAATAACATGTTTGCACAAAATATGCCTTTTCATGTTAACCAACATGTGCATGATAATTTTGTAATGATGAATGGTTTTGAAGGATCTATTCAATTGACTAAAGATGAATCTCATTCACCTAAGTCAAATGAGGACAAGCCTAAGAAACCTAAGAAAAAGGCTAACAAAACAGGACCCAAGAAAACTTGGGTACCAAAATCAACTTGATTTGATTTGGTTGTATGCAGGGAAACAGAAAGAATCTTTGGTATTTGGATAGTGGGTGCTCAAGGCACATGACTGGAGATTCTACCCTGCTCACTGAGTTCAAGGAGAGAGCTGGCCCAAGTGTTACTTTTGGAGATGACAACAAAGGTTATATTGTGGGATATGGCTTAATTTCAAAGGATAATGTCATCATTGAGGAAGTTTCCCTAGTGGATGGACTCAAGTATAATTTATTGAGTATCATCCAGCTTTTTGACAAAGGCGATTTCAGTAACATTCAATTATGAAGCATGTGTTGTGACCAACAAGAAAAACAACAAAGTGGTTCTCACTGGTGTGAGAAAAGGTAATGTGTATCTAGATGACTTCAACTCATCAAATGCAGAATCTGTCACTTGTCTCTTTAGCAAGGCAAGTCAAGATGAAAGTTGGCTATGGCATAAGAAGCTGTCCCATCTTAACTTCAAGACTATGAATGAACTAGTCAGGAAAGATTTGGTAAGAAGTATTCCTCAAGTGGAATTTTCAAAGGATGGATTATGTGATGCCTGTCACAAAAGAAAGCAAATCAAGGCATCATTTAAAAAGAAGCTTGACTCGACAATTGAAGAACCTTTACAATTAATGCACATGTATCTATTTGGACCAGTCAATGTGTTGTCCATCTTAAAGAAAAGGTGCCTAGTAACTGTGGATGATTTCTCCAAGTTCTCTTGGACATATTTTCTTAAATCCAAAGATGAAGCTAGTGAAATCATCATCAATCACATAAGGCAAGTCAACAATCATCCTGACTTCAAGGTTAGAAGAATCAGGAGTGACAATGGAACTGAGTTCAAGAATTCTCTGATGAGATTGTTTTGTAAAGAGAATGGGATAATGCATGAGTTTTCAGCAGCAAGAACCCCACAACAAAATGGAGTGGTGGAAAGGAAGAACAGATCTCTTATTGAATCTACAAGAACAATTCTAGAAGAATCAAATTTACCGACATACTTTTGGGCAGAAGTTGTAAACACTGCATGCTACACTCAGAATATTTCTTTGGTTAATCAAGCAACATGCATGACATCCTACCAATTGTTCAATAATAGGAAGTCGGCATTAAACTTTCTTCATGTCTTTTGTTGTAAATGTTATATCTTAAGGAATCAAATTGATTAGCATGGAAAGTTTGATGCCAGAGCAGATGAAGGCATTTTTGTTGGATATTCAGTTGGAAAAGCATACAGTGTCTACAATCTCGGAACCAACATTGTTATGGAATTTGTACATATTATGTTTGATGATAAAAAGATTTAAGGACTCTACTTATCCTTAGGGTTTCTTTGATTTTCACTATGTCCCTCACTTATCTCACCACCCTTCACACTCCCATCTTGTGATTTGGTAGTTTTGAAACTAGTTTCTTTTGAGAGGAACTAGAGTGGGGTTTCTTTGACTTGGATTTAGTAATTTTGGATTTTTTTGCTTAGATAGGCATCTGTTTGGTCACTGTCACAGAATTCATAGCCACAGTAGTATACAAAGAAGATTGAGGTTGGGAAATAGTAGAGACAGAAACATTTACCTCACTTACCAGTGATGCCTCCATGATTGGCAAGTAATTGAGAGGTATCTCACTATGGAGATTGTTCCCGTTAAGATCAGCAAGATCCCTCTTTTTTTGGACCCAACAATCAAGCTTGTTTTTTGGGTTATCAATCAAGAGGTATTTAGACACATGGTTTGCTATCATCATTATAAATCTAGCATAGTATATGTTTTAGACCTCTTCTTAATGTCTCATAACTTATACCCTAGTTCATACATGACAGAACTACTGAAATTAAAGTATTTATCACTTAAAAGCATGTAAAGCATGTTAACCATAGAGTAACTAACTGCATCAAAATTGCTAATCTTTCTTGAAAAATCTTTAATAAAAGATTCACAGAGAAAGCTCTCACTCTTTTCTAAGGCCCATTCTCCTAACCTCACCTAATTTGGCAGGATTTAGAGAATAACCCATAGACACAAGCATGGTGCTCACATCTGTGTCTGTGTGTGGGACAAGTGTATTGTTTTCAGGCAGTTTAAACCATGCTTGAATTTCATCACAGTTAATGCAATAGTCATTAACTTTGAGAGAGAAGGCAATGGTCTTATCTTTTGAGTTGTATACTGCAGTAGTCCAAATCTCTTCCACAACTTCACAGTAGATAATTGGAGATTCAAGCATCGCATAGCTTAGTTTGCAACTTCGAATGAGGTCCATCATCTTGTGATAGTCCTCAGAAGCAGCAATATCTTTTTTTAACAGTGCTAAAAAGTTGTTCTTTTCATACAAAAATCCAGATTGAGACATAATTCTGACTACAGGTGCCATTGATGTGATTGATAGTAGTTACGGAGAAAGGGGTTTTTGCTTTGGAGAGGAAGATGGTATAATGCTTTGAGAAAGATAAAAGTAAAATGAAAGAGGGCTTTTATACTTTCTCATAAATAAATAAGTAAAAAAATAAAAAGTACAATAAAGTACCCAATTATTTTCCCAAAATAGCCGTTTAAAAATAAAATAAATTGTAGAAATTCTACAAGATTATCCATCGACATATACTTACATACAGTAAGTAAATTCGACGGATAAGGTATAGAATTAACGACTATGATTAAAGCAATTTAACAAAAATAGATTAAACAGATATTCGGCGAAATATAGAGTACCCAGAAAAATATTTGATTTTCAACAGATAATGAAATTCAATGGATATTCATTTTCAATGGATAATGAACATATGTCGAGATGTAAATTTTGACTTAGCCAAAATTTCATTTTTACAAGAAAGATCAAATTTGATTTTGGCTGCATTACAAGTTGCTTAGACATCAAAACAGTTCAGGAATATTGAAGCATACCTAACTCACTTACCAACCTAGTAAAGGTGGACTCATCAAGTGGCTTGGTAAAGATGTGTGCAAGTTGCTTCTCACTTGGAACAAAATGAAGTTCCACTGTACCATCCATGACATGTTCTCGGATGAAGTGGTACTTGATGTCAATGTGCTTTGTCCTTGAATGCTACACAGGATATTCAGTAATGGAAATGGCATTTGTGTTGTCACAGAAAATTGGGATCTTATCCACATGTAGACCATAGTCCAATAGTTAATTCTTCATCCATAAAAACTGTGCACAACAACTACTAGATCAATATATTCAGCCTCAGTTGTAGAAGTAGAGATTGAATTTTGTTTCTTACTAAACTAGGACACTAGCTTGTTTCCTAAAAATTGACAGGTTTTTATTGTACTTTTTCTATCAATTTTACAACCTGCATAATCTGCATCTGAATAACCAATTAGATAACCAATTAGATCAAAACCAGAATCTCTAGGATACCATATGTCAAGTCTTGGTGTTCCTCTGATATATTTTGAAAATTTTCTTAATAGCTACTAAATGAGATTCCCTAGGATTAGCTTGAAATCTGGCACAAAGACATGTAGCGAACATTATATATGGTCTACTAGCTGTTAAATATAAAAGTGAGCCAACCATGCCTCTATAACTTAAAATGTCAACAGACTTTTCAGTAGTGCTCAATTCTAGTTTAGTATCAGTGGCCATAGGAGGTTTTGCTGATGTGCAATCCATTAAGTCAAACTTCTTTAAAAGATCATTAATATATTTGGTTTGACTAATTAATATTCCATCACTAACTTGCTTAACTTGTAAACCAAGAAAGTAAGTTAGTTCTCCCATCATGCTCATTTCATATTTACTTTGCATTAGTTTGGTAAACTTTTTACAAAGTTTTTCATTTGTAGAGCCAAATATAATATTATCTACATAAATCTGAACAAATATACTAGAGCCACCAACATTTCTAAAGAAAAGAGTTTTATCAGCAGTACCTCTTGTGAAGTGATTTTCTAAAAGAAACTTTGACAGAGTGTCATACCAGGTTCTATGTGTAACTTTGACTTGAAGTTGGGGTTATTTCTATGTGTAACTTTCAACTCCTACTGATGGCTCAATGGATGTTGAATTTTTCCTTTCGACGGATGATGCAGTTTGTCTCTCAACGTATGATGCATCTTATCTTTCGACAGATGTAGAATTATATACTTCATTTGTTGCTGACTTTTCTGCATTATCCTTATAGATTATTTCTTGATCACTATCATCATCACTATCACAGTTCATCTCAACATTGTCAAATTTGAGGCTTTTATGGAAACCTTAATCTTACAGTCCTTCAATCTTCTTATCATCAAACACAACATGTACAGATTCCATAACAATGTTGGTTCTTAGATTGTAGACTCTGTATGCTTTTCCAATAGCATACCTGACAAAAATACCTTCATCTGCTTTGGCATCAAACTTTCCATGCTGCTCAGTTTGATTCCTTAGAATATAGCATTTACGGCCAAAGACATGAAGAAAGTTTAGTGTTGGTTTCCTATTTTTGAATAATTGATAAGGACTCATGCATTTTGCTGGATTAATCAAAGAAATATTCTGAGTGTAACATGCAGTTTTTACAGCTTCTGCCCAAAAGTAAGTTATTACAGTCTCCCCTCCTTAAAAGGATTCCGTCCCGGAATCAGATAGAAAACAAAGGGGGGTACTTTTCTAGCATTGCGCCTTCTAACTCTCAATTTGATTTTCCCACATTGTGGTTCTGTCACAAAACTCTGACTAGTTTGATAACCCTGTTCCTAAGCACTTGTTCCTTTTGATCTATAACCCTTGTTGGTTGTTCCATATAGGTCAAGTCTGGTTGCATGTTTATGCGCTCGTATTCCCTTATATGTCCGACATACGGATTATACTTCCATATCATTTCCACATGGAACACGTTGTGAATTTGCTGCAGGTTCGGGGGTAGGGCTAGCTCATATGCTAACTTCCCAATAAGTCTTAATATCTCCAAGGGTCCAATGAATCTTGAAGTTGGTAACTTTGATTCTCCTAGCATTGTCCTTGCAGCTTCAATAAGAGATCTATTCTTTCTTTCCACCAATCCATTTTATTGTAGAGTCCTTGTTGCTGAAAACTCATGCATGATCTCATTTTCTTCACAAAACAACCTCATTACAGACACTACGCCATAGATTACTATAACCAACACCAAAACTGTGTTGCTATAGACCCGAAAAAATGTTGCTAAAGGCCCAAAAAGGGCTAAGGCAACATCAGAGCTATGTTGACCCGTAGCTAGTTAGTATAGGTATCTATAGCAACACAGTAGCTATTCTATTGCAACACAGAATATCTTGTTACAATAGATATCAATAGCAACATACTTTGGTCGCTATAGTAACATACTAAGTGTGTTGCAATAGAAATTAGAATTTCTTTCAGAAATGTGGGCCCCACATATGGGCCCCATTATGTGGCCCATCTGTGGGGGCCCAATGTGGGGCCCACATGTGGGGCCTACCTTGGGACCCAGTGTTTACTTATGGCAACACACCTATAGCAACATCTTTTATGTTACAAAAGGTTAATTATCTACAACACATTTAGTACCTACTGCAACATAGTTTGAGCCTATTGCAACACCATCAAAAAAAATTGAAAGTAGACCTCCGGAATATTGCATTTCCCAAAATAAATACCAAGCAATATTACTTAAGCCTCAGAAGGCAATTTCATCCATACAACCAGTCAAAGCAATATTACTTAAGTATAAAAGTCTTTCTAGCAATATTACTTAAACATACAAGTCTTCCAATTAGGGGTGAGCAGAAAACCGCACAAACTGCAAAAACCGCCCGCACCGCACCAATCCGCACCACAAAACGCGGTTTTTAATTTTCGTGGTGCGGTTTCGGTTTGAATTTTTAATAAACTGTGTGGTGCAGTGTGGGTTGTGGTTTTATATTTCTGAAACACATGGTACATAGCCACCTATTTAATAGTGAACTCATTTAATTTCCGAGCCAAGCTTCTACGTTAAACTTTATAGTGTGGAATTTCTAATTTGTATTATTGAAGAATATTGAGGACTTTGTTATATTATTCAGAAATTTAATTAATTTAAGTTTTTTATTTATTTAAAATTTTCGAACTTGTAATGTACAAACCACAGTGAACCGCACCACACCGCACCACATTTTTGTGGTGTGGTTTATGCAGTTTTTGAGGGTAAGCGGTGCGGTTGCGGTTTGGAAATTTGATAAAACCGCATGTGCGGTTTGGTTTGCGGTTTGAGGAAAAAACCGCACCGCCCGCACCGCGCTCACCCCTACTTCCAATAACGTAATCTACTACAAATCATGGTCTTTTTGTAACCAACCACATAATAATCAACCACAATATTACTTAACTAGTTGAAACGCAACAAACACAACTAAGTGATAGGCCCTACGGTCAAAGGAGTACCATCAGCTCCCGTGTCGCTTGAAACTGTCCCACAAATGTCAGCAATATCAATCTTCAATCCAGGGTTCACTTCGACTAACTTTTTCAGGATGAAGGTTAATTCCAAAAATCAGTTACTTAATTATTTTAAATTTCAAAAATTATTTTCTTTTATTATTTTCAAAAATCCAATTTGATTTAATTATTTATAATTTATTTTAGTTAATTATTTATAAATTTAATTAATTGATTAAATCATTTAATCAATTAATTTTATTTATAAATAGTTAAATAAAATGAAAATTATTTTTATAATTAATTTAAATAATTCATAAAAATTATTTTTAAACTTTTAAAAATTATATTTTGGTATTTAAAAATCAATTAATATTAGAGTTAATTTCATTCTGCATCCCGTCGGTTTCAGCTTAATGCGGATTAGATCCATAACTTTAATTATATGAAATATGCATCCCTTAGGTTTTAATACTCTTACAATAACCACCCCTTAACCAATTTTCTGTCAATTTTGACTGTTAAGTTTCAGTTGACTAGGGGTTGAACAGAGATAACACATATAAAATATTTAAATAAAGCATTAATGAATTTAAAATATTGAAAAAATAGTAAAACACATAATGATTTTTTAAAAAAAAATTGAATCAAGTGTTAAATCGATTTAAAGCCTTTTTTAAAATAATAATATTTTTTTTAGTTTTTCTATTTAATTATTTTATCTTTAAAATATCCAAGTTAAATAATATTTTTTGATATATTTATAATTATTACGCACATTATAAAATTTTTATATAGATACTCGCATTATAAAAATATTAACTATATTTTTTACATATTATTTTGCAGTTTTTTAAATTTTTAATATATTTTTTAAATATTTTATACTTAATATCTCAATGTTACCCCTAGTCAACCGTTATTTAATGGTCAAAATTAACAAAAATCGGCCCAAGGATGGTCATTATAAGGGTCTTAAAACATAAGGGATGCATATTGTATATAATTAAAGTTATGGACCCAATCCGCATTATGCTGAAACCAAAGGGATGCAAAGTGAAATTAACTCTTAATATTATTATTAATTGATTTATTCATATTTTATTCATAATAAATAAATCATTCGTCCATTTAATACGAAACGAACGCGTATAGACTCAGAAAAACATCCCGCTTCTAATAAAAATACTTTTGAGACCTAATTTTTTGTATTGCAAGGTCATTTGATTTACGAGTCATTCCGAGTGGGTATCTGACCAATAAATACTATTATTGACCCGTTTTCAATTCTGAAAGTACTGAGACCTATGTTTTGACAATGTGACCTATGTATTACGTGAATTATGTGATTACATGTTATATGAATAACATGATTACGTGTTACGTGATATGCATGCTATATGTTTACAGTTTTAAAATGCCATGATAAGTTATAAACGATTGGGTAGACGTCAAGACGTATAGTTACGTCGATTGAGTTTGGTTTTGTCAATTAAGATAGTCCTTTTATTTATAGAATCGAGTAGCAAGGAGCATAGTCAAGGGTTAAACGGAGTTGATAGCCAGCAGATATAAGCCAAGGTTATAGTGAAAGTTATCAAGCATACCAGGAAAGTTTTCTCCCCTATTTTAAATTCAGAATAGTTTACTGTTTTACGTATTCAAAATATTAGAAATGTTTATAAATACTCTGGTAGCGCATTAGATACCAATAGTCATTTGTTTATTGAAATCCTTTTATTCTAGCAATAGTTTTTCTAGAACAAATCTTTTGATTCGATAGATAGTGAATAACTATGCTATCCAGATATACTCTATACAGAGAAACTTTGTGATGAGGTTAGCAAATAACTAATTGTTCTAGTTATTTAGCTATCAGTTGTTGAGATGACTGCGGACCATGTGAAATGGGGAGTTAAGTGGATAAGGATGTCATTGATACGACTCCTTAAATCAAAAGTGTTTTGTGAATTGATTATTGGTTAGCGTAAGAGGCCGAGGCACCGGTCCAGCGTGAGTTATTATATGAAAGTGTAATATCTTTCGAGGTGAATAAATGCCTTTTATGGATATCCAATAGGTACGATATGGCTGCGGGATACTGATACCTATATTTACGGTATGCCTGCGGGATACTGATGTTGTTTCATGACTGATCATTAGGAACAATATAGTGCATAATTGTGTTTTATTAGAAATGTCGCTTAAACTTTAAAGTTTATATCAGCTTCTGATTTTACTCAGATATTGTTATTGTTGTTCAATTATTGACTATATACTGCTTGTTGAGCATCTCTTCGCTCATACTTGTTTATTATTTTAATCTTTCAGCTAAGTTAGAGAAGGCCTGAGTTCCAGGTTTGACCAGGAGTTGAGTACTTGTAGATAATTGGTGTGTTTTACAGGTAGACTGTTTAGGACGCTTGACTAGTCTAGAGGTTTGTAATAAAATTTGAATAGTTGTAAAACTAAATAGACTTATGGGTTGTAATAACACTTGGTTTGTTTTAGTGTCTGTTTTATACTATAACCTGTGATCGATCCAGTTGCATGCAAGGGGTCATATTTTTTATATTATTCCGCTATGTCTATTATATTATGGTTTATCGGTCAGTGACTCCCAAATCTAGACCCCGGATTTGGAGGGCGTGACAGGTTGGCATCAGAGTTACAGGTTATGATCACTGAAACAGGCTTAGGGTTGTCATAAGTCAGTCATGAAAAGATCATATAAGATAAGCGCATGTAGTTTAACTCTTATAAAGTTAAGTTTAGGTTATTGGGCTGGTTCATAGCTAAGTAGTTCAGATTTCCTGTTTTGCGTTTAGCTTGAGGCTTTTGTGCCATTGCTTTGATATTTTTGTTGGTTTCCGAGGATAGTAAGAAGTGATGAAAGAGGTTGGAAGATTTGGATAATTCTTCATTAACTTTTCTTTGTGTTATTATTCTCGAGATAATAAGCAGGATTATGTGATAATCATGTCGCATGTGTTAATATGGTAGCAAGTTTATGATATTTTAAAAAGAGATAATGCTTGCGAATTTTGACATGCTAAAGGATTGCTATATTTTTGACACTATGCTTGACAGATTATTATATACGTTGCTTGTTTTCTTATCAGAATAATAGCACCAAAGAGGAGGAGTAATTCAGGAGAGGATCGTACTGAGAGTCGTACAGATTCAGTGATTGTCCAGATATTGGGACTGATGCAGCAACAGGTGTTGCATCTTACGCAACAGCAGCAGCAGCAACCAGTAGCACCACCTGCGGTGACTTTTAAGAAATTTCAAGCTGTGAAACCACCTGAGTTCAAGGGAAGTGCTGACCCCGTGGAAGCCAATGCCTGGCTTAAAGAGATTGAGAAGGCTTTTGACTTGGTTGGAGCGAGAGCTGAACAAAAGACTAAATTTTTTAGTTACTTTTTGAAGGGTGAGGCAAACTATTGGTGGGAATCTACACGAGTGTTGGAAGGAGGTGAGTTTGTGACTTGGGAAAGATTTATAGAGTTGTTTTTGGAGGAGTATTTCCCGGGGTATATGAAGAATCAAATGGAGATCAAGTTTTTGAATCTGACACAGGGTGATCTTACTGTCGCAGAATATGAGGCCAAGTTTACTGAATTGGCAAGGTTTTTGCCAGATCAGGTTGATACAGACGAAAAGAAAGCAAGAAAGTTTGAATAGGGATTAAAATTTTGGATTCAGAATAGAGTAGCCATATTTGAGTTGACTTCATATATGGCAGTGGTTCAGAAAGCAATGGTGATTGAAAGTAGAAGTGACATGTCTAAGAGAGAAAAGGATGGAAAGAAAAGGAAAATAGAAACCTCAGAAAGAGGACAGCAACAAGATAACTTCCAGGGCCATTTTAATAAAAGGACAGATTTTCAAGGTATTAAGAATGTGGGATTCGGAAGATCACAATCAGGAAATGGGGGACAAGGTAGCTATTTTCAGAAT
This sequence comes from Apium graveolens, assembly GCF_009905375.1. Lineage (NCBI taxonomy): Eukaryota > Viridiplantae > Streptophyta > Magnoliopsida > Apiales > Apiaceae > Apium > Apium graveolens. The sequence continues at coordinate 239,895,554 of NC_133651.1, forward strand.
TCAAACCAGCAGAGGTCAAATCGTCCACCAATGTTAGATTGCAAGTTTTATGGCAGAAAGCACTTTGGGTTTGCAAAGCTAATTATGTGTGCTACAAATGTAATATGAAAGGACATCATGCATATGAGTGTCGTAATAAGATGCCAGAAGTTACATGTTTTTGATGTGGGAAGACAGGGATTATGCTAACAACTGTAAAGAGCAAGCACAAGGTGTAAATGTTCCAAGGATTGCAGGACCATCATCTCAGGGTGTGGCAAGGATTGAAGGACTACCAGCAAAGAATCAACAAAAGGCCAGGACATTCAACATGACTATTAAGGATGCTGTTCAGAGTTCTGACGTGCTTGCAAGTACGCTTCCAGTCAACTCCATAGATGCTAAAGTCTTAATTGATTCTGGAGCTACAAGGTTATTTATTTCTCAAAAAAAATTGATAAACTGCATTGCGAAGTTGAATTGTTAGAATAAGCGTTAATGATAGAACTAGATAATAAAAACCAAGTTTCCATCGACCGAGTGTGCCCGAAGTGTATTATTGAGATAGCGAGACATCAATTTTATGTCAACTTAATACCTTTTAGGTTGGGAGAATTTGATGTTATCTTAGAAATGGATTGGTTGTCAGAGAATAACGCTCAGATTGATTGTAAGAAAAGGAAAGTGAGACTTCAGATATTGGATAGTAAGAAGAAGATGACATTTCGAGGAAATAAGCAGGAAAGGAAGTTCTTAATGATAGCTCAAGCGAAGAAGTTATTGCATCTGAGTTGTGAGGCGTATTTGGCCCATGTGATAGACACTAGCAAAGAAGTTCCCGTTCTTGAAGTGATTCCAATTGCCAATAAATTGCCGAATGTCTTTCCAAACGATCTTCCTGGATTACCTCCCGACAGAGAAATTGAGTTTGCGATTGACATAGCACCCAGAACAGAACCAGTTTATAAAGCACCATATCGAATGGCACCAGTGGAGATGAAGGAATTGGCAACTCAGTTGTAATATCTTTTATAAAAAGGAGTTACAAGACTCAGTGTATCTCTATGGGGTGCACCAATGTTGTTAGTCAAGAAGAAAGACGGAAGTATGTGATTGTGTATTGATTATCGAGAATTGAATAAGCTGACCATTAAGAATAAGTATCCGTTACCAAGTATTGATGATTTGTTTGATCAACTGTAAGTCGCTGTATGGTTTTCTAAGATTGATTTAAGATCTGGATACCATCAGCTGAAGATTAAGCCAGAAGACATCCAAAGACAACATTCAGAACCATATATGGACATTATGAGTTTTTGGTAATGGCATTTGGAGTCACCAATGCACCAGCAGCTTTCATGGACCTAATGAATCGAGTATTCAAGAAGTATTTGGATAAATTTATGATTGTATTCATAGATGACATTCTGATATATTCTAAGATGGAAGAAGAGCACACGGAGCATTTGAGGATAATTCTGGAGACACTTACGCAAAGTTTTAAAAGTGTGAATTTTGGTTAAAAAAAGTACGATTTCTTGGGCACGTGATTAGTAATAAAGGAGTGGAAGTGGATCCGTCAAAGATTGAAGCTATAATCAACTGGGAGAGACCAAAAACACCAACAGAAGTAAGAAGTTTCATGGGATTGGCAGGTTACTACAGAAGATTCGTGCAAGATTTTGCGAAGATAGCTACATCGTTGAAAAAGCTCACCAGAAAGAATTAGAAATTTGAATGGGATGAAAAATGGAGGAAAGTTTTCAGGAATTGAAGAACAGATTAGTATCTTCTCCAGTGCTAGTCTTACCAGATGATCAATGAAACTTCATGATCTATAGTGATGCATCGTATAAAGGATTAGAATGTGTTTTAATGCAGCATGAAAAAGTGATAGACTACGCTTCAAGACAGTTGAAACCACATGAAGAAAAGTATCTAACCCATGATTTGGAATTGGAAGCTATAGTGTTTGCATTGAAGATATGGAGGCATTATCTTTATGGTGAGAAGTGTGAGATCTACACGGACCATAAGAGTTTGAAGTATATCTTCACCCAGAAAGAGCTGAACATGAGGCAGGGAAGATGGCTAAAATTGATCAAGGATTATGATCTTATGATTAACTATCATCCAAGAAAAGCAAATGTGGTGGCAGACGCTCTGAGCAAAAAATAAAGGTTAACCATGATCACTTCATCTGAGGAATTGATCAAGGAATTTGAGAAGCTTGAAATAGAGATTAGTATTTTAGGTATGTCTACAGATATGTTGTGTGCTATATCTTTTCAACCAGAACCATTAGAGAAGATAAGAAGATGTGAAGAAGAATTAATGAGCCATGAACAAGATGAGTTGACATGAGAAGAGAAAGGGAGTCAAAAGGATGATAAAGGAATCTTAAGATTTTCATTCAGAATATGGATACCCAATGTGGCCGAGCTAAAAGATGAAATTCTTCGAGACGCTCACAACTCCAGATATTCAATTCATCCCGGGAGTACAAAGATGTACAGAGATTTAAGAGAAAACTTTTGGTGGCCAAGTATGAAGAAAGAAATTATTGAATGGGTAAGTAAGTGTTACACTTGCCAGCAAGTCAAAGCAGAACATCAAAGGCCCAGTGGACTGTTATAGCCATTGGACATTCCAGAATGGAAGTGGGAACATCTTGCAATGGATTTTGTAGTGGGATTACCGAGGACCAAAGCCAATCATGATGATATTTGGTTTATTATTGATAGATTGACGAAGTCAGTGCATTTTCTTCCTATTAACAAGAGATTCTCATTGGATAAGTTGATTCGTCTATATTTAAAGGAAATTGCAATTTGACATGGAGTCCCAGTATCCATAATTTCAGATAGAGATCCTCGATTTAATTCAAGATTTTGGAGAAGTTTTCAAGATTGTCTCGGAACGAAGTTGAATATGAGTACCGCATATCATCCACAAACAGATGGTCAAAGTGAAAGGACAATTCAGACTATTGAAGACATGCTAAGAGTATATGCTCTAGATTTTGAAGGAAGTTGGGACGAACATTTGCCATTAGTTGAATTCTCCTACAATAACAGTTATCATGCCAGTATTGGAATGCCGCCTTACGAAGCCTTGTACGGCAGAAGATGCAGATCCCCAATCTGTTGGGATGAAGTTGGTGAGAGAAAAATTTTGGGTCCATAATTGATCCAGCAGACAAAAGAGAAAGTAGAACTCATTCGAAAAAGATTAGTGGCAGCTCAATATCATCAACGCAGAAATGTTGATCCTGCTAGAAAAGATATGGAATTTGAAGTTGGAGAAGCAGTGCTATTAAAGATTTCACCATGGAAAGGTTTATTAAGATTTCACCATAGAATTTAAAGTTGGAGAAGCAGTGCTATTAAATATTTCACCATGGAAAGATTTCACCATGTGTTCCATGTGTCGATGTTGAAGCATTATTTTCCTGATTCGAATCATGTGATAGAATATGAGCCGGATTCATCTTTTGTAGAGCGACCGGTGCAGATTTTAGACCAACAAGAGAGAGTGCTTAGAAATAAGTTTGTGTCTTTAATGCGAGTCTTGTGGAGAAATCCCAAGGTTGAAGAGTCGACTTGGGAATTGGAAAGCGAAATGCGAGCCAAATATCCTCACTTGTTTTCCTAGGCTGATTCTGAGGACAGAATCCTGTTAGGGGGGAAGGATGTAATATCCGGGAAAATTATGTGAATATTTTGTGTTAAATAAATAAATATAATGTGTTTTATGAGTTTAAAATGATTATTTCCATGATATTACGTGTTATAATTGTTATTTGTGGCCCCGCAAGGACAAGAAATTTTTTCGATTAATTAATATGTGTTTAAACTACATTTATATGAATCAATCTGCAATCTGGACTCGTGTTTATTTGCATTTTTATCGAGGTACTCGTTTTATGTGCGTTTGAATGTTTTTTTTCTATTTTCGGGATTTTCTGCTAATTTAGGAATCATTTCGATTTTTGAAAATCAACGGACCGGGACCCCACCGGGACGTCAAAGCCCACAAAATTCACGTTTTTATTTTTATAGAATTATACACATTTCAAATACCCATTATTTTTGTATTTTTGAATTATTCGCAATTTTTGGGAAATTTTGATATAAATTTTATATTTTATTACTGTTAAAATTATTCCCCATAATTATTATTTTGCGGCCGAATTATTTTAAATGAAGGATGAAAACACCCTAAATTGATTTTGGGGTATTTAATTTCTTAAAAATATAAAGAGCTGCATATTTTATTTATTTCATTTATTTTTATTAAAATTTCAGAAAATTGAAAATCAAGAACATATTTTTGGGGGTGAAATTTTTTGCTCAGACTTTGATTGATGATTTTGGACGATTCAGGGAACCAAATCGAGTGTTCTAGTAACCAAAACAATCCTCTTGACGAGACCTTTCTGTTGATATCACTTTTGCAATCTAAGGTGAAGTATTTGTAAAAATCGATTTTAGTGTTCTTGTTCTTTAAATTCATTTTTGATCTTGAATGATTGTTTGATATTTTTGGTAGTTGATTATTGTTGCTGGTAACACAAGGATTGTTTTCATATATAGTTTGTATGATTTTGATTAGAATTTAGTTAAAACCGAATTTTTAAGTTTTGTCAGATTTTTTATTTGAATTTCTGGGTTTGTTCTTGATTATCCGATGTTCATATGGTTATTAATAGATTATACGTGATTAAAGCTTTAAATTAATGTATAGAATGATCGAATTGGTTGAGAATAGCTCGACTTCAGTTTTTATCCAGTGAACTCGCCGATTTTAGTTCGTTTATGGCCGTAGTTCGTGATTAAGAAACTGGTGGTTAATGATAATTACAAAATCAGATTGCTGGGTTTGTATTGAATTGTTTGGTGTTGAAATCGATGCAGAAAAGAATCGATTTGGGAGTTTTGGGCTCACCGGAGTTTGGCCGGATGTCGGCCGGATTCTGGAAAACCCAGTTTCTAGCGATGTGTTCGTCCCCTCTGGCAAACCTTCCGACCAACTCCCCACCTGTTCCCCGCCGTTTAATCCGAAAACCCCTTCCCCTATTTGCATAAATAAGTTTCTGACATTTTCTTTTATTTTTAATTTCAAAATTCAATTTCTGTTTTTGTAAAATTATTTTTTAAAAATTCCAAAAATTATTTAGTTAATATTTTAAATTCCAAAAATCATTTACTTAATTATTTTAAATTCTAAAAATTATTTTCTTTTATTATTTTCAAAAATCCAATTTGATTTAATTATTTATAATTTATTTTAGTTAATTATTTATAAATTTAATTAACTGATTAAATCATTTAATCAATCAATTTTATTTATAAATAGTTAAAAAAATGTAAATTATTTATAATTAATTTAAATAATTCCTAAAAATTATTTTTAAACTTTTAAAAATTACATTTTGGTATTTAAAAATCAATTAATATTATTATTAATTGGTTTATTCCTATTTTATTCTTATTTTATTAGTAATAAATAAACCGTTCGTCCGTTTAATATGAAACGAATGCTTATAAACTCAGAAAAACATTCCGCTTCCAATAAAAATACTTTTGAGACCTAATTTCTTTTGTATTGCAAGGTCATTTGATTTTTGAGTCATTCCGAGTGGGTATCTAATCAATAAATATTTTTATTGACCCGTTTTCAATTCTGAAAGTACTGAGACCTGTGTTTTGATAATGTGACCTGTGTATTACGTGAATTATGTGATTACGTGTTATATGAATAACATGATTACGTGTTATGTGATATGCATGCTATCAATTTACAGTTTTAAAATGCCATAATTAGTTATAAATGATTGGGTAGACGTCAAGACGTATAGTTACGTCAATTGAGTTTGGTTCTGTCAATTAAGATAATCCTTTTATTTATAGAATCGAGTAGCAAGGAGCGTAGTTAAGGGTTAGACGGAGTTGATAGCCAACAAATATAAGCCAAGGTTATAGTGATAGTTATCAAGCATACCAATCAAGTTTTATCCTTTATTCTAAATTTAGAATAGTTTACTGTTTTACGTATTCAAAATATTAGAGCTGTTTATAAATACTCTGGTAGTGCATTAGATACCAATAGTCATTTGTTTATTGGTATCCTTTTATTCTAGCAATCGTTCTGCTAGAACAAATCTTTTGATTTGATAGATAGTGAATAACTATGTTATCCAGATATACTCTATACAGTGAAACTTTGTGATAAGGTTAGCGAATAACTAATTGTTCTAGTTATTTCGCCATCAGTTGTTGAGATGACTCCGGACCATGTGAAATGGGGAGTTAAGTGGATAAGGATGTCATTGATACGACTCCTTAAATCAAAAGTGTTTTGTGAATTGATTATTGGTTAGCGTAAGAGGCTGAGGCACCGGTCCAGCGTGAGTTATTATACGAAAGTGTAATATCTTGCGAGGTGAATTTATGCCTTTTATGGATATCCAATAGGTACGGTATGCTGCAGGATACCGATACATATATTTACGGTATGACTGTGGGATACCGGTGTTGTTTCATGAATGATCATCAGGAACAGCATTGTGCATAATTGTGTTTTATTGGAAATGTCGCTTAAACTTTAAAGTTTATATCAGCTTCTGATTTTACTCAGATATTGTTATTGTTGTTCAATTATAGACTATATATTGTTTGCTGAGCATCTCTTCGCTCATACTTGTTTATTATTTTAATCTTTCAGCTAAGTCAGAGCAGGCCTGAGTTCATGGTTTGACCGGGAGTTGAGTACTTGTAGATAGTTGGTGTGTTTTACAGGTACACTGTTTGGGATGCTTGACTAGGCTAGAGGTTTGTAATAAAATTTGAATAGTTGTAAAACTAAATAGACTTATGGGTTGTAATAACACTTGGTTTGTTTTAGTGCATGTTTCATACTATAACCTGTGATCGATCCAGTTGCACGCAAGGGGTCATATTTATTATATTATTCCGTTGTGTCTATTATATTATGGTTTATCGGTCAGTGACTCCTAAATCTAGACCCCGGATTTGGAAGGCGTGACATCTACTATCTTTTAAAAGCACTTTATGGGTTGAAGCAAGCACCTAAAGCCTGGTATGACACTTTGTCAAAGTTTCTCTTAGAAAATTATTTCACAAGAGGTACTGTTGACAAAACTTTATTCTATAGAATTATTAATGGCTCTAGTATACTTGTTCAAATTTATGTAGATGATATTATATTTGGCTTTAGAGATGAAAAAGTTTGCAAAAAGTTTGCCAAATTGATGCAAAGTAAATATGAAATGAGCATGATGGGAAAACTAACTTACCTTCTTGGTTTACAATTTAAGCAAGTTAGTAATGGAATATTCATTAGTCAAACTAAATATATTTATGATCTTTTAAAGAAGTTTGACTTAATGGATTGCACGTCTTGTAATATATAAGTGATGCTGTCAAAGATCACTGAAGATAACAATATCATTAGTGTCCCTGATCAAAGTATGAAGCAAGACAAATGGACATCTGATCTAAGGAAGAGATGAATGAACTGTTATTTTTGGTAATCAGCTGAGCTTGGGGCCAACCCTAAATAAGTTGTGTTGTTATCTTAATCTGTATTTTGTACTTATAACAATTAAAGTCTGTAAAAATGCAAAGGAGCAGACTGGAGTCTTTTTCCTGAAACAGTATCAAGCCTAAGGATTCTATCTGGAAGAAGATCAAGAAGATCATGCCTCAGAAGATTTTTGAAGAAGCTTGGAGTTGAATAAATCTGTTTGGAGAAAAATACTCTAAGTCAAGATCTCTACAAGTCACAGATTTAATGTTATAGAGAAGTCATTCGAGAAATCCAGAATGGCTTATCGAGAAGTCAAGAAAGCTACTAGAGAACTCAGAAAGATATCGACAAGCCAAATTGAAGACATGAAGATTGGAGATATTGACATGTCATTTCTTCACTAGAGAACTCAGAGTTATCGACAAGTCTACATTCATTAGAGAACTCTGAGTTATCGATAAGTCAAGTTTCACTAGATTACTCAGAGATATCGATAAGTCAAAATTCATTAGAGAACTCAGAGATATCGACAAGTTATAATTTGACTAGAGAACTCTGAGAAATCGACAAGTCAAGAAGCCACTAGAGAACTAAGAGTTATCGATAAGTCAAAGTGAAGATGTGAAGACTAGAGATCTCGACAAGCCAAAATTCTCTTATAGAGAACTGAAGACCTCTACAAGCCAAACTAAATATATAGTACTAGAGATCTCGATAAGCCAATATACTTATCGAGATGTCAAGTGTTCTATAGACCTAAACTGGGGATCTCGATGTACAATCTCAAAGTACAAGGTAGCAGATCAGTTCAATATCCAAGATAAACAATCAACAAACAATCCAACAGCTGGATTGATAAGTCTACAAAAAGAAGCTTGAAGAATGTGCAAGATCAATGGTAAAGATTAACTGACAAAGGAAGATTAAAGTGAACACGGGATGCTAAAGATATGCTAAGCCAGAAATGGAAGATCTGCTTTTCTATAAATAGAAATGATAAATGACAGTTTAGAAAAGCTAATAGCATGTCTTATTACATACTGTGTAAACCAGCAGTTAACTGAGTTATAAAGTTAACACTGGTCCTTAGTCAACTGTAACAATTTAGATCAAATTTCTTGTAACACTCTCAAGGAGAAGCTAAGCTCTTTATCAACAAAGAGCCTAGAAATTTTGTAGCAAAACAGTCTTAATTTTAATATAAAATTAAGTGAGTTTTGAATATCTGTGTTCTTTATTTTTCTGCAAGTCTGTGGATATCTCAAGCTATAGAGGCATGGTTGGCTCACTTTTATATTTAACAGCCCATAGGTCAGATATAATATTTTCTACTTTTCTTTGTGCTATATTTTAGGTTGATCCTAGATAATCTCATTTAGTAGCTATTAAGAGAATTTTCAGATATCTCAAAGAAACACCAAAACTTAGCATTTGGTATCCTAGAGATTCTGGTTTAGATCTAACTGGTTATTCAGATGCAGATTATGCAGGTTGTAAAATTGATAGAAAAAGTACCACAGGAACCTGTCAATTTCTAGAAAATAAGCTAATATCCTGGTTCAGTAAAAAGCAAAATTCAGTCTCTACTTCTACAGCTAAGGCTGAATATATTGATGCTGGTAGTTGTTGTGCACAGATTTTATGGATGAAAAATCAACTTTTGGACTATGATCTACAGGTGAATAAGATCCCTATTTTCTGTGATAACTCAAGTGCCATTGCAATTATTGAAAATCCAGTACAGCATTCAAGGACCAAGCACATTGACATCAAGTACCACTTCATTAGAGAGCATGTCATGAATGGTACTATGGAACTTTATTTTATTCCAAGTGAGAAGCAACTTGCAGACATCTTCACCAAGGCACTTGATGAATCCACCTTTACTAGGTTGGTAAGTGAGTTAGGTATGCTTAATTACTCTGAATCTGTTTTGATGTCTAAGCATTTTGAAATGCAGCCAGAATAAAATCTGATGTTTCTTGACAAAGATGAAATTTTGGCTATGTTAGAATTTACATCTCGACATATGTTCATTATCCGTTGAAAATGAATATCCGTTGAATTTCATTGTATCATCCGTTGAAATATCAAATATTATTCTGGGTACTTATAATCCTTATCCGTTGAATTACTCTCAATCTTAACCGTTAATTCTAGATATTATCTGTCAAATTTACTTACAGCCTGTAAGTATACTTCGATGGATAATCATTAGAATTTTGACAGTTTTCTTTATTTTTTAAACGCCTCTTTTAGGCTAATTTTATTGGTTACTTTATTTTTTCTTTTACTTTTTAACCGTTTATTTTTGAGAAAGTATAAAATCCAATTTCATTTTCATTTTTACTTTTATCTTTCTCAAGCTATCTTTAATCTATCTTCGTCTCCAAAGCAAAAACCCCTCTTTCTGCAACTACTTTCAATTACATCAATGGCACATGTAGTCGAAATCATGTCTCAAACTGGATATGTCTATGAAAAGAACAACTTCGTAGCTTTGGTGAACAAGCAAATTCCTGCATCTGAAGACTATCACAAAATGATGAACTTCATTCAAACTACAAATTGAGTTATGTTATGCTTGAGTCTCCAATCATCTACTGTGAGGTTGTTGAGGAGATTTAGACTACTACTGTGTTCAACTCCAAGGATAAAACCATTACCTTCTCTCTCAAAGGTAAGGAACACTGCATAAACTGTGATGCTCTTGAAAAATACTTTAAATTACTTGAAAATAACACTCTTGCTCCACACACAGACACTGATGTGAGTAATATGCTTATTTCTATGGGTTATGCTCTTACTGCTACCAAGTTGGTGAAGTTGGGAGACTAGGATTTAGGAAAGAATGGAGCTTCTTATGTGATTCTTTTATTAAAATGTTTCCTGGTAAATTTGGAAATTTTGATGTTGTAACTTATTTACTTGTTAACATGCTTTATATGCTTCTTAGTGATAAGTATTTTAATTTCAGCACCTCTGTGATGTATGAATTAGGGAGTAAATTAGGAGACATTAAGAAGAGGTCTAAGAACATCTATTATTCTAGATTCTTTCTGAGGATCTTTCAATTATGAACCCAACAAACTAGTTGGATTGTTGGGTCAAAGAGAGAAGAGTTATTGTTGATCTTAAAAGGGCTAATCACTATAAGGAGCTTCCCCTCATCTACATGCCAATTATAGAGCAGCCTCAGGTAAGTGAGGTAAGTACTTCTGTCCACGCTACCTCTCTACCACCAATTTCTTTGCAAACAACTGTGGTTATGGCATCTGTGACAATGACTAAACAGATGCCTACCCAAGTCACAAAACCAAAAATATCCAAATCCAAATTAAAGAAAACCCACTCTAGTTTCTTTCAAAAGAAACTAGTTTTAAAATCTACTAAAACCCAAGAGGGGAGTGTGAAGGGAAGTGAGACTGGTGAGGGAAAGGTTGAAAATCAAAGAAACCCTAAGGAAAAGGAGGGAGGGTGCATATAACCCAGCCTAGCCACACTACAGTTTCCCAACAAACTGTAATGCTTAATAAGGATTCTAGCTCTCTACTAGTTGCATCCTCTCAAAAGGATGTAACTGTTGAAAAAGGCTCTCAGCCAAGAGCACGGGCCAAAAGGGTTACGGACACAACTCACCCCAAACTTACACAAGAAAGAAGAAATATAAAATACTTGGGGATACACAGGGTGCACACACTGTGCAAACTGCAGTCAAAGACTCAGTTATAGCACCTTCTCAAAGTAAGTTTGATGTGGCTCCTATAAATGTGGAGTCACAGCCAAAATCTCTTACAATAGAAATACCATACACACAAAACTCACCCATAATTTATTTGGATGTGGACATGATTCACACATCAATTTCTGATTCTCCATCTTTAACTCTCTTGGAGAAGCCAAAATTTCAAGCAAGTGAGCATCATCTTTTAGATGATTTGTTGACTAACTTGCCATTCATTTCTGATTCTACTGAGAAATCTATGTAAAATCTCAAATCAATCACCACATATTCTACACTAGTTTCAACTCCAAACTTTGTCATTTCTACTATCTTGATGGATATTTTTCGTTCGTTGACTAGTGATTGTATCTCGACGGATGTGGTTAACAGCAGTCATCCGTTGAAACTCTCAACTACTACCTCGACGGATGTTTCTCATTCGTTGACTGTCATTGCACCACTTGAAATATCAACTATTGTTACAAGTGCAGATAATTTAGTAGTTGTACAATCACTCCTAGGATTGAGGGAATGGAGTGAACAGAATGAGAGGCTGAGTTGCTCTCAGGAAAAAGGAGAGGAAATGAGTGAACAAATGCAAGCTATTTCTTCCAGCTTGGAAAAAGTGAGTGAGAGGAGTCCCACCTTAGAAGGTGAAGGTGAGGGTGTGAGGGTGGGAAGCCAAGGGGAGCCCTCGATGCAAGAAAAGAGAGAATAGAAAGAGCCCATTATTAGTGAGTTAAGGGGTGTCAATGAGGCTGAAAAGAAACAGTTATTTCAGCAAGAATATCAAGCTATCTTAGATTTTGTTTCTTATGAAGCTGAGGAATTTACTCATCCTATTCCATCTTATCAAACTTTGGTTGAACAGAACAATGAGGCTGCTGAAATAATTCTCAACTTGGTGCATGTTACACCTCCAAATCTGGGGTCAGGGATCCGGATTGTCAAGAGTTCCACTTCCCTTAATAACACTAAATCTTAATAAACAACCAACTACTGCGTTCTGTGACCCCACAATATACACACACACCACAAGTTATAGTCTTAGAGATGAATACCAAAAATAACACAAGTCATTTTATTCAACAATTATAAGTCATTAAACCTTAAAAGGGTTTCTGAATAAATTTACATATTCTTTGCCATTATTACAATTCATAAATATACATAAGTCTGGTATATCAACGGTTGAAAACCTAGCCTATTGGTAGATCCTACCTCAGCTACAGCGGCATCAACGCCTACAGGAAACTACGGAACGTTTCCTATCCGCTTGCGAATTGGGAGCTTGATCATGTTCATCTTGAATATTTGTTGTTGTGTGATGAAAGAAGAAAGCAAGGGTGAGCAACAAGCCCACCAAAATAATATGTATAATAATTAACAATATATGAGCATTCTTATAGTACTCATGAAAGTCTTGGTCAAGAAGAAATGAACTAAGTTTGATATCTTAATGTGACCAAGTCGCAAAGTATTCAGTATATATGTATATATACTTTTCAAAATCTTAGAAGTCCTCTTCCATGCATAATATACACAGAATTCCAGTTTATAACTGTATAAAAGTATTGTTGCAAGGTGATCTCATATATCTAACCTTGTCTAAACATTATTCTGAAAATCTTTGTCATGCATAAGAGAATCATTAACCAGATATAAGTTGAAAAGATGAAGTTACAAGATACTCCAATATACTTATATCTTTTCCGAATATTACTTGAACTACCACCGTTCAAGGTATAATCAGTTTCAAAAGTTCATCACATAGATGAGACTACAAGATAAGACTTGAATAGATTCAATCTTTGAAATATCATTATAAAGAATGAAGTTACGAGATACTTCATTAAGTCCCGATATATATGCACATATATATATATACATTTCATACACCCTTCTATTATGGAAGTATAAGCAGAGTTGTCATTCCCAAGAATTTTGGAAAGAAGAAACTTTGGCATAAACCTAATATCTTGCTGATCAGGGAAAGATACCAATTAAGTCACCTTTTCTACTAGTAGATGGATGAATCCCCCACTGGTCATCACCCTGGCCGCATTAGGGCCTTATGCTGGACTGCCACTCAGCCACTTACGCATTGATGGACTTCTACTGAGCCTCTTACACTTTCATGGAACCCCATTGAGCCTATGTTGCTTATGCCGACGCATTTCGATTGGGCTTACTTTCCGAATGTTGGGCAAGTAATCAAACTCTTTTATCAAGTTAACAACTTCGTTGCTCCAAAAATACACCACGGAGCCGGATCCCTTAGGTTTTGAGCGAGTATTTAAATCCCCTTTGAAAGGAAGATCTTAAATCTGAAAATGAGTTTTGGGATCCGCTCTAGCTTTTAAAATCATTTTGAAGACTCGAAAACATTTTAAAGAACATTTAGAGTAATGATGATTTAATAAAATAAATCATTCCCTATATGTTAGAAAATATCTGAATATTATTATTAAAATAATATTCCCATAAGGATAATCTTTATAAAAATAATTGAAGTGGAAGTTTCAAAACTCATACTTGAAATGAATAATAAATAACAAAAGATATACTTATACGAAAGTACGATCTTTATTTGAATAATCGAAAATAAGTTTGATTATTATTCAAAACTATCGAATATACCTTATCCAATTAGTAGTTATGGAAACTATATATATTATTGTCGGGAATATCGACTCCCGGTTTAGAAAAATGTTCACATTCGGGTCCCCTATACTAAGGGTATACGCATATACTGCTTATCTCTAGCATAGGTATTATGCAGTTTATAAGCATTTAAATTGATAATAGAATATCAAGATTACGAAACAGGCATGCATATATATCATATCAACATACTCCAGTATATCGCAAGATTTGCTAACAATATTTATGCACTTATCACAAGATAATGCGTATACATATTTACATCACCACAACAGTATAACTTGTAGAAAACTTGCCTGAGCGACTGGGGGTAGTAAAAGGCCTGGGGCGAGTCTGGTAACCTATAAACAACATATAAGTTGGAATTAAACCATGGTCGCTTAAGAAACTAGATTTAACCAATTGGACCATAACGTTCGCTTTTGCGCTTAACGATTCACATAAGTCGCTCGAGTACCCTCGGCTCCACCATTTTTTAATACATTAACCGTTACGAATTTTAAGGCGACGCTTTCGCGAATACTCTAACAACTGACCCATTAACCTTATATAATTGTTTCATACTCCAATTAGTCATTTAACGACCTTAACCAAGGTTTCAAAGTAAGGCGAGGGGTAATGGTTCATTCGTGAAATGCTGTTACTTAAAACGGTCATTTTAAGTAACAGTACTCCTATATAGCGTGGTCTTATAATTTTCCTTAATCAGCATCATCAGTAAAAGTTACTATTCATTAGTGTTTCAAAAATTCCAAAAATTGGGGTTATTACAGTCTCCCCTCCTTAAAAGGATTCGTCCCGGAATCAAATAGAATACAGGTTGGGATACTTTTCTAGCATTGCACTTTCTAAATCAAGTCAATTTTCCCATATTGTGATTCTATTACAAAACTCTGACTAGCTTGATCACCATGTTCCTTTTTGATTCGTAACCCTCACCGGTTGCTCCATATAGGTTAAGTCTGGTTGCATGTCTATGCGCTCATACGCCCCTATTTGTCTAGCATCCGGATTACACTTCCTTAACATTGATATGTGGAACACGTTATGAACTTGCTACAGGTTCGGGGGTAGGGCTAGCTCATATGCTAACTTCCCAATACGTCTTAATACATCCAAGGGTCCAACAAATCGTGGACTTAGCTTTCCTTTTTTTTTCCGAACCTTATCATTCCCTTCCAAGGCTTTTTAAGGGGATACCTTTAACAACAATAGGTCCCCTACTTCATACTCTTTGTCCTTTCGTTTTCAAATCAGCATACTTCTTATGTCCATCTTGGGCTACTCCCATCCGTCCACTGATTAGATCTATTATATCCTTGGTCCTTTGGACCACTGCTGGTCCGAGCATCTTACACTCTCCAACTCCATTCCGATACAAGGGAGATCGGCATCTCTTTCTGTATAAGGCCTCGTAAGGCGACATTCCGACACTGTCATATCATTCATCATCGTAAGAAAACTCGATACGTGCTAAGTGATCATTCCAAATTCTTTCAAGTCTATCGCACAGACTCTCATCATAGCTTCTTGTGCTATAGGTTTTGCTTCTCAATACCCACTCTTTTTCAGTTTGTAGTCATTACTATCTTCCGTACATAATATTATACTGGTTACATTTTTGCTTGTTAGTATT
Organism: Apium graveolens; assembly: GCF_009905375.1. NCBI lineage: Eukaryota > Viridiplantae > Streptophyta > Magnoliopsida > Apiales > Apiaceae > Apium > Apium graveolens. Next base: position 239,911,108 of record NC_133651.1, read on the forward strand.
CTATAACCTTTTAATAATTGTGTCAACCTTAGTATCACGAATGTGTTAAATTCGGAATACCACCGCACTGATACTACTTCCTTTAGCTACTTCCATCTTCGAAAGCTTGATCCATCATATAGAAGTAAAGTATTTTATTGAGAGATCAATATGATCACTTGTTACATCACACAGTTAGTACAGAAGGTGGTCAGCCTTTAGTACTTGACAAGCAATTAAATAATAGATGGTATCCTACTAGGCTTCTATCACACAGATAGATAGTCATTCGGAAATACCTCCCCTTCGGGAAGGGTTGTTCTTCTCAGCTTATACAAAATAAAATGGAGAGGAAAGAACGACTTTAAGAACATTATATAAAAATATACTGCCACAAAATATCTGGCTTGGAATCTACCTCTGAACTATAGAGGTTTATCACAGGAGAACAAAAAAAATATATGTATATATCTCAACATCAAGTATTACAACATCGTAATTCATGTTCCTGAATCTTTCACTGTTCCATCCGTCATTCTATGGACCCATGCTCTTTCTCGAGCTTATAAACAATCACCGTTGAAACTCCCTCGATAGCGAAAATCGAATCTGGGATTTCATTCTAGACATCATCGTTACTAGAATTCTATGCTTGCACTGCAACCTTCCTCGTATAGTAATACGGCTCTCTATTCATAAGAAGGAATAAATATTCAATAGGTAGATAATCGACTTAATTATTCTATCAATGATAACTTATACATCACCACAACCCGATTAGTGGTACCCAATCTCAACATCCATTAGAATACAACTATCACGGTTGTAATTGGCTCATTATTCAATGAATCATTAATGCATTACTATAGTCCACCACGGACCTACTATAGTCATTCATTTTTCATGAAATCTTAATATCTAACCATACAAAGTCCATAGATATCGTATCGAATTCTTTTAAGGAGGCAACATGATCACCGTTCATAATTCATGAAGAACACTGCTGAACTTGATGTACATATGACATGAAGAAGATAAAATTACAGAAGAGTTTCAATGAAAGCAACGATAGCAGTTTAATACCATTATTAACCATATGTCTTTATTAGGAGACATGAAGCTCAAAGGTTCATTTAGTCCTTTCATAACATGGTCCTGGCTTATTCTCTAGATAGGACCTTCTAAGATAGATAGCCCGCTCACGGTAATTATATAAATTAAATCTTTACCAAACTACTATTACGGTTGAGTATTGCACAATCATCAGAAGGAATGTCAATCTTTCACACCATAATACAACCTTCACGGCTTTAACCATCATCACTGTATTCCTCTGGCACGAGCGCCTATAATTGTTCTCTTACACTTAGAGTGTCGGCCACCTCATTGGCCTTTCCTGATAGTAATAGTTCCTTATAATCAATGTCTTTTAAACGATCTTCGTCTAAATTTTCTACCTCATTTCCAATCACTGCTTGTGTGCAAATGCTCATCCTTAGGCTTTGGTGAGAAAAAAATATCATCATTTTTCCCTAAGTTATTGCCTCGGTCTTTAGATGTGAACATTGTCACGACTGACTCTCGATCATACTTAGGACGTCTCTTATCTTGGGTCCTTCTTGTTTTCACCAATCTTGACCCTCATTGGGTCGGTCTATATTTTTTTATTTTTTTTATTTTTTGGTTCAACACGTGCCCCACCTGGCATTGTTATAATTACGTCATATTTCCTTTATCAAAATTTCTATTCTTGAGAACTTTGAATATTACCTTTCTCCTTGTAAAACCTCTAAGGTTATCCTTGAATCGTCCCTCCTGTATTCCCTAGATACAGGGCATATCAAAATACCATTTACTAATACTAGAACCATTGTCTATGTACTCCTGAAAAATTTCTCCACTGACCCTTAAAGGTTGTTGTTGCCTTAATCCTTCATTCCGTATTACCCAAACTCATAATGTCCCTATTAAGGGTGAAATGCCAACCTTTATGCATTCCCCCATGGTTCATCTCAAGTTATTGAGGTTATATCCTTAATTCCACCTTTAAAAAAGTACTTACATCCTTCCATGGATAAATTAAGTCATATATCCTTATTAAGGGTATCTTATTCAATCATTTCCACCTCGATAGTCTATACCAAATTTCACAATAGCATCCTTATTCAAGTTGAAGTCAATCCATATGGCCTCCAAAAGATAAAAATGTTATCCACTTTTCTTTCCTGATTTGGTAATGATAACATGGATGTTCCGGAAGATATTGGTCGTGTTCAACGTGAACTTCTTTTTTTTACTAAATCCTCATTTACTTTTGTTATTTATCTCGACAGTCATCTCAATGTTGAGATATCTTCTATACTTGGTGTCTCCCTTTTTGGGCATCAAGTCACGGGTCTTACATACACTTCACATTCTTGAAGGTCACTTCCTTTATCCCATTTTCCTAATTTCTTGTTATCATGTCTCCTCAGTCCATTTGTGTTTCCTTATTAATCCATCGGTCTATCTCAAAGTTTCATCGAATACTCTTAACTTAAAAGGGGATCAATTATACGTATTACCTACGCCTTCAAACCTTGACTTTATCTCATGATCAGTCACCATTGCGCTGATGATGACACACTTCTCTATATTTATTGCTAGGGTTTTACATAACTAACTCCCTTATCGCTTCTCAACTATATTTCCTTTATATCCCTATATACTCCTTCCCCTTTCAGTCTTTTATTTTCGTTTCTATTACAACCATTTCATGAACCAACACAATATAAGCATTGATTTCAAACATCCCGTCATTATGGATTCGTGTCCTTCAGACGAACCTTGACGACTTTCACAACCTAGATTCATGATTCATCATACTTGTCCGCCTCTGGCCTGGTTTTAAAACTTCTACACTATTTCTCTATCTTCCTTAGCCTTCCACCAGCGGGTGGCCTCTCTCTTAGGAAGGTAAGTGGAAAAAACAGTCTTTTGCACTTCGTCAATCATTTAGAATCTCAAATGATTCCTCTATTCCCTTTAGCCAGGCTCTTGCCTCGTTGGGTCAACTTGTTCCTTGGAACTCGGAGAGCTTTAGCGACTTAAAGGTCCTGAAAGAATTTCACACCATATTGTTTCCTCAGGGTGGTGTTTGGGGATAAAAGTATAAGTTTTGTTTAGGCAGGTCCATGAATTTCCCAATAGGAGTACCATCCTGGTTCTTCCTATCTTACTCGACTTCTGTTTTCCCATTATGAAATGTTTCATCCTTCTCCCATAATCGGGGTTATTTTATACGTTAAAATCCTTGTTTTCCACTTCATTATGTTATGGGTTCCTTCTTTTTTGATGGCGACCTCCCTGACTATCATATTCAGGGTTTGCCATAAATCTTATTCCTCGAACTATGGCTTTCATCTAAGATCCCATCCTTTAGCTTTTGAACATTTGGAACCCAAATTCTGTAGGAATACCTCATTATTCCCTTATCATCTTTCTCGGTATTAATCTCTTCTCTATTCATTGGCTCTCTGCCTTCATTCATCACTTTTTCTTGGCACAATATGATCTTTTCCAATAATTCGGGCTGCATTACAATCTCAAACAGCTTTTCAGTACCGGCTCCGGTTACCTTCACTTCTATTTCCATTTTCTCAAAATCTCTTATCAACTCTCAAAGACATTATCATCTTGAGTATCTCCTTTCTACTAAGGGCGTTTGCCACCATATTGGCTTTCCCTGGATGATAAAGAATCTCATAATCGTAATCCTTGATTAGCTCTAACCACCTCCTCTAGCGCATGTTGAGCTCTTTCTGCGTGGAAATATACTTGAGCTCTTATGGTTTGTATAAATCTTGCACTTCTACTTCTATCCATACAAGTAGTGCCTCCAATATTTAGGGCAAAACTATTGCCATGAGCCCAAGATCATGGGTGGGATATCGAATTTTATATTACCTTAATTGTCTTGACGCATACGCGATTACCTTGTTGTGCTGTATAAGAAGCACCCTAATTTCTTATGTGAAGCGTCACTACAAATCACAAAATCTCCTTTTCCATCCGGCAACGCCAACATAGGGGTCATCACCAATCTTTGCTTAAGTTCTTGAAAGCTGTTCTCGCATTTCTCTGTCCATTCAAACTTCTCAGTCTTACGAGTAAGTCGCGTTAAAGGGGCTGCTATCTTTGCAAACTTGAACGAACCTATGGTAATAACCGGCCAATCCTACCTCTAGTAGTCTCCCGAACCACGATCATCAATTCCTCAACGGTCCTTTCTTCATTCTTGTCAGGATCCTCCACGGGATCCTTCTCAGCAACAATCCCTTTTGGGATAACATCCTTAACTGCTACATCCTTAATATGAACATCATATGGTCCCTCGTTAGGGTGCTCCATTGGATCTTACAATCTGATCCCCAATATATAGTAAAACATCATTGTATTATTGCTCTTAAACTTCAGGGTTCGGAGTCCCACTACCACATACGGTAATGAACTACGCTTCTATCACGATATTTAAAAGGGTTCATGTAAGGGTTTTAACTATCAATACTATGCTAGGTATTCCGACTATGAACTTGGTAAGAGTTCTCATTATCTTACTGAACTTCTTATCTTAACGTCGCGTCATCTCAGAGGTTTATAACGCTTAGCTCTGATACCATTTCTGTAATACCCCCAAATCCGGGGTCGGGGATCCGGGTTGTCACGAGTTCCATTTCCCTTAATAACACTTAATCTTAATAAACAACCAACTATTGCATTCTGTGACCCCACAATATATACACACACAACACAAGTTATAGTCTTAGATGAATACCAAAAATAACACAAGTCATTTTATTCCACAATTATAAGTCATTAAACCTCAAAAGGGTTTCTGAATAAATTTACACATTCTTTGCCATTATTACAATTCATAAATATACATAAGTCTGGTATATCTACAGTTAAAAACCTAGCCTATTGGTAGATCCTACCTCAGCTACAGCGACATCAGCGTCTACAGGAAACTGCGGAACGTTTCCTATCCGCTTGCGAATTGGGAGCTTGGTCATGTTCATCTTGACTATCTGTTGTTGTGTGATGAAAAAAGAAAGCAAGGGTGAGCAACAAGCCCACCGAAATAATATGTATAATAATTAACAATATATGAGCATTTTTATAGTACTCATGAAAGTCTTGGTCAAGAAGAAATGAGCCAAGTTTAATATCTTAATATGACCAAGTCACAAAATATTCAGTATATATATATATACTTTTCAAAATCTTGGAAGTCCTCTTCCATGCATAATATACACAGAGTTCCAGTTTATAACTGTATAAAAGTATTGTTGCAAGGTGATCTCATATATCTAACCTTGTCTCAACGTTTTTCTGAAAATCTTTGTCATGCATAAGATAATCATTAACCAGATATAGTTGAAAAGATGAAGTTATAATATACTCCAATATACTTATATCTTTTCCGAATACTACTTAAACTACCACCGTTCAAGGTATAATCAGTTTCAAAAGTTCATCACATAGATGAGACTACAAGATAAGACTTGAATAGATTCAATCTTTGAAATATCATTATAAAGAATGAAGTTACGAGATACTTCATTAAGTCCCGATATATATACACCTATATATATATACATTTCATACACCCTTCTGCTATGGAAGTATAAGCAGAGTTGTCATTCCCAATAATTTTGGAAAGAAGAAACTTTGGCATAAACCAAATATCTTGCTTATCAAGCAAAGATACCAATTAAGTCACCTTTTCTACTAGTAGATGGATGAATCCCCCACTGGTCATCACCCTGGCCGCATTAGGGGCTTATGATGGACTGCCACTCGGCCACTTACGCATTGATGGACTCCCATTGAGCCGCTTACACTTTCATGGACCCCTACTGAGCCCATATTGCTTATGCCGACGCATTTCGATTGGGCTTACTTCCCGAATGTTGGGCAAGTAATCAAACTCTTTTATAAAGTTAGCAACTTCGTTGCTCCGAAAATACACCACGGAGCCAGATCCCTTAGGTTTTGAGCGAGTATTTAAATCCCCTTTGAAAGGAAGATCTTAAATCTGAAAATGAGTTTTGGGATCCGCTCTAGCTTTTAAAATCATTTTAAAGACTCGAAAACATTTTAAAGAACATTTAGAGTAATGATGATTTAATAAAATAAATCATTCCCGATATGTTAGAAAATATTGAATATTATTATTAAAATAATATTCCCATAAGGATAATCTTTATAAAAATAATTGAAGTAGAAGTTTTAAAACTCATACTTGAAATGAATAATAAATAACAAAAGATATACTTATATGAAAATACGATCTTTATTTGAATAATTGAAAATAAGTTTGATTATTATTCAAAACTATCGAATATACCTTATACAATTAGTAGTTATGGAAACTATATATATATATATATATTATTGTCGGGAATATCGACTCCCGGTTTAGAAAAATGTTCACATTCGGGTCCCCTATACTAAGGGTATACGCAACTACTGCTTATCTCTAGCATAGGTTTTATACAGTTTATAAGCATTTGAATTGATAATAGAATATCAAGATTACGAAACAGGCATGCATATATATCATATCAACATGCTCCAATATATCGCAAGATTTGCTAACAACATTTATGCACTTATCACAAGATAATGCGTATACATATTTACATCACCACAACAGTATAACGGGTAGAAAACTTGCCTGAGCGACTGGGGGTGGTAAAAGGTCTGGGGCGAGTCTAGTAACCTATAAACAACATATAAGTTGGAATTAAACCACGGTCGCTTAAGAAACTAGACTTTAACTAATTGGACCCTAACGTTCGCTTTTGCGCTTAACGATTCACATAAGTCGCTCGAGTACCCTCGGCTCCACCATTTTTAATAAATTTACCGTTACGAATTTTAAGACGATGCTTTCGCGAATACTCTAAAAACTGACCCATTAACCTTACATAATTGTTTCATACTCCAATTAGTCATTTAAGGACCTTAACCAAGGTTTCAAAGTAAGGCGAGGGGTAATGGTTTGTTCGTGAAATGCCGTTACTTAAAACGGTCGTTTCTCCTGAACTGTACATCGGATTCAAGGGAACCACATACCAAAACGAATCTTACGATAAGGCTACATATTGGTCAGTTAGATTTCTTTTCCGAACACTAAAACAAGCAGTTGAATGAAAACGGGCATTACGACGGCTATGTTTACGCAATTACCAAATTTTATTACATGACCACAACCATACCAAACCAACCCAACAATCAACATACTACATTATAACATTCCAAACATCCCCTCAACTTCATCATACACCAAAAAAAGTTCCTCACAATCATCCATTTACATAATAACTCATAACTTCCATTTAAAGTTCATAACTACTCTAAAATCATACAAACATCCAAGAACTCTTAAAGAACAAGTTTAAAACTCATGGTATGGCTTAAATACAAAGAGGGGAAGAGGTTATACCTTCCTTAGAGAGTGGGTAATGCTTAACAAACCTTAGATGATCTTTAACTAGCCTTATAATGATTAAAACCTCAAAACAAAATCAAGAACACAAAGTTAATTCTTGAAACACTATTCCCCTGAACTGTAAAATGTTAAAAACGGGTATGGAAATCAAGAAGGTGAGGATAGTGGTTACCCTAATTGTGTAGAGCTTCTCTAGGGCTTCAATTTGATAGGTAGAACGCGCAAAACGGCCAAGGGTAACTCAAGATACAAGCTTTTCTTTCTCCTCCATTTTTACTCTCTTTTCCTCTCGGGTTTTTCATGAAAAAAGGGATGAATTAGTCTTTGGCTTGCTTGGTTGATTTTGAATAATGTGTCCAAATGTGTAGTTTGATAATATCTTACTATTCCACTTGTTTAAAGTGATAACATCATCTTAGTCACATCATTCCCTTGCCAAGTGTTGGCTAATTGTGGTGGATGGTATCTAAAGCTCTTAACCACTTGTTTTAGCTTCTCTTGGAAGCTTTCTCCCCATACTACTTGCATGCATTCGTCCTTGATCGTTAAATTATTTTACGGCTCGTGTATCGCTCAATATCATTTATCGTTCGAGAAAATATATCCGTGATTTTATTACTTGGGTTTCCCTAACCTTTATCAATATTTTATATTCCTTTTATGATCCTTTCTTATAATCCTTGAATTATATCCTTTTAATCATGTTACCTTATACTCAATTCTTTCGGTATCTGGTGGATTTTCGGGAAAAATCAAAGTTTTCGAATCTGAATTCTGACAACCTTTACATACATTCATTTACCTTATGGAATACTAATATGATCTTAGAATTTCCATAACAATACTCCTATATAGTGTGGCCTGATAATTTTCCTTAATCAGCATCATCAGCAAAAGTTACTATTCATTAGTGTTTCAAAAATTCCAAAAATTGGGGTTATTACATTGCACACAACGGCTTCAATGCAGAGGGCCAATGATGCAATCACTGTCATGCCCTCCACAGCTGGTGATGATTTTGAATATCCAATTGGTGGTTTCGAAGACAATTTTGGGGATGATGGTGAGGATGATGAAGGAGATTTCATAGACATAGAGGGAGAAGCAGGTCCGAGCTCAAGCACAAACACTCCATCATGGATGTTTAGCAAAGAATGCAGTGAGCATCACTTCTAATCAACTTTATTTCACATTATCCACCAGACTCAGACAGCTCTTCAAGCTACTACAGATGTCAACACCAAGAGTCTTCTTCAAGCACACCTTGAGTCTCTTCACTTGCACAAAATCCAATTTCTCAAGCAAAATCAAGATGTGTCTGAGAGCAAGACAAAAATTGGACAACTCAAGAAGGACATCAATGAAAGATTGGAATATCTTCTTCCTAACACTACGATGAGAGATGTAAACAGGCAATTCAGGAAAGATTCTGATCTCAGTAGCAAGGTTGATTCTTTGGACACAAGGCTTCCTTGAAACCTCTATCACCAAAATCCAACTCCATCAAGCTCAATATACACTGCTTCTTCAAAAATTGGTGGCTGCACAAACCTCAACCTCTGCTCCACTTGATGCTAACAAAAAGGGGGAGAAAGATTCTATCATTCCAGTTAGTCGGGGGAGTCAATTAGTCAGGGGGAGAAAGTGCTCAATATTAATGTCAGCAAGGTAATAGTTCCAGCTATTACCTTCATAAAGCCACCAATGCTAGACAGCATTGATTTAATCAAGATAGCAACAGCTGAACTAGAGCTGACAAAAAAATGGAAGAAGATTGATGACAAGATTGAAAAGAAGTTTGGTCCAATTGAGAAGTAAGACAAAGCCTTCTCTCATTTCTCTCAATTGAGACCAATTTCAGCCAATGACATGAGCTTAGGGAACATGGAAAGGGGTCAACCCTCAACAATAAAATCTCCAAAGGCCAATATGATTTTTCAGCCAAAGAGAAATTATCCAAAGAATTCAGACAAAAATCCATTAGACCTAGTTTATGAAACCCCCAAGCCTGATGAAAAGAAGCTGCTTGGAAGGTCTATTGCTTTCTTTAAAGATCCCAGAGACTCAATCTTGAAGAAAAGAATTGCTAAGATCTACAGGAATGGCAAAATGATCTGTGTGGTGGCTGGACATCCACAGTTTGCAGAAGTTAAGAAAGAAGAAAAGGTGAGGCTCAAACAATAAAAAAAATCAAGCTGCTTTAGATGCCAAGAACCAAGCTAAGAAGCCTGCAACCACATAATCTAAATTGCCTGTTGTGATAGCTGAGCCAGTTTATAAAGAAAAGCAAGAAGAACCAAAGCAGACAAAGAAACCAAAATTGAAATTTAGACCAAAGATGAAGCTGGATTTTAATGAAGACAAGGAAGAATATATGCCAACCCAATCTACCACCTCAAGTTAAATAGCCATTCCCACAATGGAACAGGTTGAATTCTAGGTTTATCCTGACATGAATTTCCATGGTGAACCCATAATTCCTAAAGATGAACCCGTAGATTGGGAAAGCCTACCTCTTCCTGATCTAAACATCCCAATCCTAACCAAACCAAAGAAAAGAAAGTCAAGAGCAATCAAAAAGGTCAAGCCTGCCAGAATTCAATCCAAAGCATTATCCAAACCCAAACCAACTGTCAACAAGGGAGATCAACTCTTCATTTATGACATCAAAGAATTTTCAGACATCTCTATCTGGATGAGCTAGAAGAAGTATGAGCTCTTGATGCCTCTTCGGGTATAAGGGTGGAAGATAGCTAACTTGGACTTTTCACAGAATTCTCAATGAAGGCTATTCTGCTCTAGTGAAAATTTTCTACTCAATAAAGAAAAACTTTGGGTTCAACGTTGTTGCCAAGAAAATGGTACTGAATAAAATTGAGGAGATAAGGAATAGCTGGAAAGGACCAAATGCACTCCCATGAGTCTTAACAATTTCATTCACTGGAAATAGAGTGCATTTGAAGCCGTACTGGTTGATGGAATTCAATGATGAGAAATGCATCAGAAGATTCTTCAGATTAGAAGATCAGCTAAAAATTTCAAGCAATGAAACTCTCATGAAAATGCAAGAAAGGCTAGATCAGACAAATGAAGATGAATTTGAATTCTACAGAAAACTTCAACACCAGATTGAAGAAAATAATGAGAAACTGGGAAAGAAGTTCAGACAGTCAAGAAAATAAGCTAAATTAGCTCAGTGTAGAGGAGCACCTTGAAAATGGATTCTGAGATTCTATGTAAACCTTCCTCTACATAATTTTTAATAAATTGCAGCACTTGTAAGTTTTATCTACTAGAAATCAGTCTGTATTCATAGGGTGTTTTGTTATCATCAAGTTTCTCTTAATTTATGCCTACAATTCCAGTAGACATAAATTGGGGGAGATTGTTAGGAATATGTTGTGAACTTGATGTTAAGTTAAAAAACACCTTAGTAGATTTAATTTAGTTACTTTGTAGCTTTCAACGGATGATCACGTTAACATCCGTTGAAAGGGTAGCTTATGTTTTAATAAGTTTAGTAGAACATTTCTGCATATTGTAATGCCTTAGAGAACTAGATGTTGTAGAATTTTTTAAGTCATGTTGACTACAAGATTGATATGCAAGATAGGTTGGCTAACTGTAAATATTAGATGCCTTGTAATCTTGTATAAGAGAAATAGAATTAACTTCTATGAAGATTCTCTCAACGGATGTTCCACAAGGTATCAATGGATGATAAACTAGAGTCTCAACGGATGATAAACCAGACTCTCAACGGATGATCCCACAGAGTTTCAACGAATGATCAAATTCAAAAGCATTTAATAGTGACTTGACAGTCACATGCGTTAATTGTATGCAAATGGAATGTGGCAGCCTACTTACAGGTTTCAGAGAACAAATAAGCATTTCCATTTCCATGCTAAACTGAAGATATACAAAGTTGCTGGATAGAGAAATGAAGAAGCATGTAATTAGACTAAGAAACATTTTGTCTTATTTGTTTATCTTTTGATCATATAACTTGGTGATATTTAAACCAAGTGTAGCAAGTAAAACAGTATCTAAGTAAGCAAGCAATTACCAAAGAAATAAATAAAGTTATATCTGAAAAGAATTTCTCTGTTCTTTGTAAGTTCAACTTATAAGCAGCTGTGAGCAAATCTTGTATCACAGAGTTCTCAAGTATATATATATATGGTGGAAAAGTTCAATCCACCAGAAAGTTTTGAAATACTTGTATTTGATTACTTTGTGTTTGATTTCTTCAATACTTTCATTCCGCACTTTAGCTAAATTAAACACAGTTATATATTCGAAGTAGAACAGTTCTTAAAATTCAAAAAGTAGCCAGAATTACATTCAACCTCCCCTTCTGTAATTTTTCTCATGAGGTTTCAGTTGTCTAGACTCATATGCAATAATCTTGTCGTGCTGCATCAAAACACAACCTAATCCCTTATGAGAATCATCACTCTAGATTACAAAATTTTCTTGATCATCTAGAAGTGACAAAACAGGTGTCGTGATCAATCTCTTCTTCAATTCCTAGAAACTTTCTTCACACTTCTCGTTCCATATAAACTTCTTATTTTTCCTGGTGTCGTAATCTTCAAGAAATCTTGAACAAATCTTCGATAATATTCTGCTAATCCTAAGAAACTTCTCACTTCAGTTGGTGTTTTTGGACTTTCTCAATTCATAATAGCTTCAATCTTTACGGAGTCCACTTTTATCCCTTCATTACTTACTATGTGCCCTAAGAATTGAACTTCCCGTAACCAAAAATCACACTTTGAAAACTTGGCATACAACTTCTCCTTTCTCAAAATTCACAAAGATATCCTTAAATGCTCTGCATGCTCTTCTGTTGACTTTGAGTGGATCAAAATATCATCGATAAACAAAATGAAAAAATTGTCCAAATATTCTTTGAAAATTATGTTCATCAAGTCCATAAATGTTGTTGGGGCATTGGTCAATCCAAAATACATCACTAAAAATTCATAATGACCGTACCTTGTTCTGAAAGCTGTCTTTGGTACATCCTCGGGTTTAATCTTTATTTAGTGATATCCAGATCTCGGATCAATCTTAGAGAAATACTTGGCTCCTTTCAGCTGATCAAACAAATCATCGATTCGAGGTAATGGGTACTTGTTCTTGATAGTAAGCTTATTCAGTTCTCGATAGTCGATGCATAACCTCATGCTTCCGTCCTTCTTTTCAACAAATAGTACCGGTGCACCCCATTGGACACATTGGGCCTAATCACTCCTTTTTCCAATAACTCTTACAATTGCTTTTTTAACTCCTTCAATTCAACGGTCACCATTCTGTACGGGGCCTTAAATACTGGTTCCGTTACGGGTGCTAAGTTGATCGCAAACTCAATTTCTCTATCTGGAGGAAGTCCCGGTAACTCATCCGGGAAAATGTCTGGAAACTCATTGACTACTGGAATATCTTTATGTTTTGCTGGCTCCTGATTTCTATCTAAGCAATAAAATGATCGCATCATTGTCGTAGTAACTTTTTAGCTTGAATCATCGTTAAAAACTTCTTTGCTTGCCTCTGACCTCTTAACGTCACTACTTTCTCGTTTGGCATCTTCAAGATTACTTTCTTATTACGACAGTCTATCTGAGCATCGTGCTTAGATAGCTAGTACATTCCTAAAATAATGACAAACTCTCCTAATTTAAATGGTATCAATTCAGCACCAAACTTATTGCCAGAAATCTCAATCTCATAGTCCATACACACTTGGTTAGCATATACATGCTCTCGATTTACTAATTCTACCGTCATATTCTTATTTAACAATTCAATGGGACAATTTAACTTATCAACAAAATCTTGAGAATAAATGATCGAGTTGCTCCCCAATCTATTAACACTTTGGCACATAAAGAATTCACAGTAAGCGTACCTGCCACAATATTAGTGTCCAGAATAACGTCCTTCACAGACATGTCTTAAACTGTAGCTCTGGGAGGTTTATCTACTATTGGAGTAGATCTCATAATTCTCAGTGCATTATTGACTGGGATTGTGCCTTACAATCCCTTGCTATGTGTCCTGACTTTCCACACTTGAAACATGTAAACCCAATTGCTGGAACCTTGCCTGCCTGATTCCTGGTAGGTTGATCCTTGTTTATTGGCTCTCTGGCTGGTTGATTACGGAACTCCCTTAAATAGTGCCCCTTCTGGTTGCATCTATAACAAACCACATTCAGTTTGTTTCAAACTCCTCCATATTTCTTTCCACATGTCTGGAAGTTTGGTAAAGTTAGCCTCTGCTGGGTTGGCTGGTTCCCAGTGGCTGGACGGTTTCCTTGTCATCTGTCGCCTGTATTCTACCTTCTAAAATTAATATTCCTTTCGGGTTGAAACTTTTCTTTCCTCTGATTAAAATTTGGAAACTTCCCTGCATGGGATTGTCCTTCACTTCCCTCAAAATTCCTCTTCTTACTCTCCTTCTCCTTCTATGACATTTCACTCTTTGGCTTTACAATCATAGCTTTCTGTATTACTCCTGCATACGTATCCAACTCAAATATAGCCACTTTCCCTCGGATCCATGGCTTAAGACCTTGCTGAAATCTCTTGTCTTTCTTCCTATCAGTGTCCACATATGATGGTACAAACCTGGACAATTCCTCAAACTTACTTTCATAATCTGCTACTGACATATTCCCCTTCTTTAACTCCAAAAATTTCAATTCCATTTGATCCTGAATAAACTGAGGGAAATACTTCTCTAAAAATAACTCCTTGAATCTATCCCTTGCAATATCATCGGTACCTTCCAATATTTTAACAGTTTCCCACCAGTAGGTGGCTTCATTCTTCATATAGTAACTTGCAAACTCAGTTTTCTGGACCTCTCTCACCTTGACTAAAGCAAATACTTTCTCAATTTCCTTTAACCAAACTCTTGCTTCAATAGGATCTAAAGAACCTTTAAATTTCGGTGGATTAACCACTTGAAAAGTCTTGAAGGTTACCTAAGGATTGGCCTGTCTCTGTTGTTGTTGAGTCAGGTTGACTGTTTGTTGGGCCAAGATCTGAAGAATCTGGGCTATAGTTGGGTCTATAGGACCTGGATTTGCATTCTGATTATTGTTGTCTTGGTTGTTGTTGTTGTTATTGGTTACTTCATTCTGGTTGATATACGGGTATTTCTTCTAGGAGGCATTTTTTGTAAAGAATCAAACAACTTATTTAGCCTTTAAAGCAAATCCTTTTTATGAAAAGTTTTTGTAAAACATAATTATCTCTTTTTGAAAACATTTTCAATGGTTGAAATAAGTAAATTGCATGCTTCTTTACACAATATAAACAGTTAAGGGAATAAGGTACATGTTATCACAAGAGTTTATAACTGGTGTAGTAAGTAAGATAAAACAGATACAATAATGTAAATGACAATGCTGGAAAAGGAAAGGTACTGATATATATATATATATATATGTCAAAGTTTGGTAGTACAAGCGTGAAAACATTTCAGCAAAGGAAAAAGGTACAACAAGCCCATCTACTATTTAGCGGGTCTAGTCTATATATATCCAACAAAAGTCTGATGATATACATTGCACACTAATATACATTTAATAATTGTCACAGCATCTCTGTCATCTAGCTTCAGGGAAACTCTGGTCCATCAAGTCTCGCAAGATCCTCTACACCTCTCTGGCCCATCCCATAAGAGCATCTGGGGCCGCAAATTCACAAGTAGCTCTGTTAGGAATATGTTGTGTACTTGATGATAACTTGAACAAAACACTAAGTAGATTTTATTAAGTGATTTTGTAGCTTTCAACGGATGATCATTTCAATATCCGTTGAAAGATTTCTGCATACTTAAATAGCTTAGTGAACTAGATCTTTGAGAAATATTTAAGTCATGTTGACTACTAGATTGATATGCAAGATAGGTTGGTTAATTGTAAATAGTTGATGCCTTCTAATCTTGTATAAATGAAATAGAGTTAATTATCAAGAAGATAGTCTCAACGGATGATTCATAAAGCTTCAACGGATAATCTACATAGTTTCAACGGATGATCAGCCAAAGTATTGACAGATGATCAACCACAGTTTTAACGGATGATTCAATGAAGCTTCAACGGATATTCAAATTCAAAAGAGCAGTTGATAGTGACTTGACAGTCACATGTGTTGGTTGTATGCAAATGGAATGTGGCATCCTGTTTGAAGGATTTAGAGAACAAAGAAGCATTTCCATTTCCATGCTAAACAGATGATATTCAAAGATGCTGGAAAGAGAAGTGTAGCAGCTTGAAGTTAGACTAGATATAGTTTATCTTATTATCTTGTCTTTTTACCATGCAACTTGGTGATATACAAACTAAGGGTAGAAAGTTAAATTGTATCCAAGAAAGTAAGCAATTACCTGAGAAATAGATAAGGCAAAATCTGTAAAGAATTTCTCAGTTCTTCTTCTTCAACTTGTAAGCAGATGTGTTCATTTTGAAACACAAAGTTCTCTACTTAATATATATATATATATCTGGTGGAAAAGTTCAATCCACCAGAAAGTTTTTAAATACTTGTATTTAATTGCTTTGTAATTTGATTTCTATTTTACTTTCATTCCCCACTATTACAAAATCAAACACGGTTATTTATTTGTAGAATAATTTACTTGAAATCTGAAAAGAAGCCAGAATTCCATTCAACCCCCCTTCTGTAATTTTTATTTAGATTGTGTGGGAATAACAAGCTTCATGAAGTCTAGCCTCAAGTATCCTACGGGTCACATGAATCTCATTTCGAAGCTCCCTCACACCCCTGTCAACATCTATAGTCCTTATAATATGTTGTAGCTCCTGAATCTGAGCCAACAAGGCCTCTCGCTCTAAAAGAAGAGCCCCATACTTATGGTGTGGAACAGGGTGTGGGGTAAACTGGAAAGATGAACCGATAACTGAATGTCTGGTAAAGTCAGAATCAGCAGGTGGGGGGTTCTCAAATAGGTGGTCTTACACCAAGAGGTGAAATAGCTCGCAGTGGTATAATCATAACAACAGGAGGTAATATAGCTAACACCGGTGGAAGAGCAGGGCGTGGATCAGATGACGGTCCTCGTACTGAAGACTCCGAATCATCAGATAATACCGGGATAAAAGAATCTGCCATCGCTGCTATCTGAAAATTACGCTACTAGATAAGAATCTTGAATGTTAACACGAATCATACCAAAACCTACTATACAGTCGCATTCAACCTCTCGATCTCCTATTTTTTTATTTCTTAATCATAATCCTAACCCTCTACCCATTCCCGACAATCTATGCTTGTGGCAGTGACTTTTAACCTGTAGCTCTGATACCAAACCTGTGATGCCCACCAAACCCGGGTCAGAATTATGGGGTTCACAACAAACACACTCATTATATAAACCCGTTTATGAAAATAATATATGCAATGACCATACTTACCATAACCACGGATCGCAATAGGTTAAAGTATGCACACAAGCCACAACTTTATTTATATTAGAAATGTACCAAATCCCAAATTAGTTCAACTTACAACTGGAAATAAAATATTCTTACAAGATTTTACTCAAACTAAGACATAAATCTTTCGCTAGCTTATATAATTTCAACCAAGAAACCTAGCTCCCACACTAATCTGGGGATCCTCGCTACCACCAGTTTCCTTTTTTAACTGGAAAAGAACATAAACAGATTTCCAAGAGTAAGCTAACTAGCTCAGCAAGCCACAGTGACAATACTGAAATTAAGCAATGATCAGTTGAAATGATATAAAGAATCAAATTTCCTGATAAGCAATGATTAGAATTGGATATTCACTTTAAATTTTAAAAACCAAGGTTAGGCTGCTGATCAATCACGCATTAACCCCGAGCAAGGCACACAGTTTTGCTCTTTGTACTGGATCCAAGGCACACATTGGACTAATATGACCACGAATCTGGTTCACATTTAAATACAATCCAATTCTATAATATCAATATGATAAATAATATAAATCAATAAGCAAAATCATAAAAAAACATTTATCTCGAAGCATAGGGTGATTCATAATACCAAGAAGGTATAACAAGGTAAATATAAAGATTGGCTTCAAGCCTTGGGAAGAATCAGATAACAGAAGAACAAAGTTTAAATGGTTAAAAGGATTAGTATTCTGATGTACAAGGTTTAAAGGTTTGTATGTTAAACAGTTACATTTCAGGGATCTGTGTGTTGTATATATGTATTTGTGGAGTAGTATCATATATATGTGGTTCGTATCCGAAAATTTAACAATCAATGGTTTACAAAGAATAAGGCTTACGGCTCAAAGATCAATAAGAAGAATCAAGATTTATGGTTAAGTATTTCAAAGCACTTGCAATATAAAACAGAACTATCTCAATACATATCAAGATGGTTCAAGAAATACTTGCAATATATCTCGAGAAGGTTTATGAATACTTGCAGTATAACAAGGAAGATCAGAAATACTTGCCTTATCTCAATTTGCTTTCACTTTACTTGTATTTGTCTATTATTTCTCACTCACTGACTACTTGCTTTCCCTTTCTACGTCTCGCTTCCTCTGTTAGACATCACAATTATTTATCAATACTTATTCTCATTTTATTATATTCGTTACAAGCTTCTACCTACCATTCATTTCACCCAAATCCGACATACGGATTGAAAGTTACAATAAAAACCGTCAAATAGTATACAGATACGATGATTACACATCAATAAGATCATATATAGCACATTGCACGTAGGATATTCGATAAAAATATTTTTTTAAAGAAGATTCATTAAAAGGATTTTCCGGGTATTTAATAAGAATTTTTGACCATTTTTCGGAATTAAAACCGGTCAACAAATCATTTTATAATTATATAATAAGGTTCGAACACCCGAATCTGACTTTAAAACCATTTAATAATAATTATCGAGCCTTGAAAATAATTTAAAATAATATTTTAAAGCTCGAAACTATTTTTCAGAATTTTAAATCAAAAGAAATAATAAATTTAATTAAATATTCAATTAAAATTAAGTAATAACTAATTAAATTAATTAATTAATTAATATTTAAATTAATGGACCAATTAAATAATTAATTATTAATTAAAATTAATTAACTAAATATTTTAAATTTTTTTTGAATTAAAAATAATTTTCATAATTAAAAATAATAAATTTTGGAATTTTAAAATAATAAAAATCTGAAAATAAAATAAATAGAAATCCGAATTTGAGAAATTTTAAAATAGGAATATAATTTTTGTATATTTTTAAAACTGTGATATTAATTCTGTAAATCAGGAAAACCACCGGGGGCAAAACGGCAATTTGTCCACCCCCGATCACCTTCTCCGGCGACCTCTAGTCGGACTCCATGGCCGCTGCCATGGAGTTTTTCCGCCGGCCGGAAAATCCCTAGAAACACAACAAATTCACGGGGTTTATTCCCCTGGATTCTAGAAACATATATCTGCAAACAATTCGAGCAAAGGATTACTGAATCACCTGGAAAACTCGATCAAAAAATCTGACGCCGATGTGCATTGTTTTTTGGCGAGCCATCTCCGGTCACCCTCCGTTTATAAAACTTACACCAATGAATTTTTTGTTAAACGATCTATTTAATGGTACTAATTAATTGAATCAATCATCCTTAGAACATAAACCCCCAAAATCAATCAAGAACATTCATATGGGTTATAAACCCTAAAATCTAAATCAGAGAATCAAACATCAATTTCTATATGTTATGAACTCCAAATTCAACATATGATATACGAAAATGACCAAAATAAAATTATCTGCAATATAAAATCATCAAATTACACAAACAACATCAAAATTAAAAATTCATATTTTAATTATAATTAATTCGAATTTATATAATTTTTTTGAAAAATACCTGTAATTTCTACAGTGAAACAAGTTGTATAATCTGATAGTACTCTTCACAAGCTTCGATTCGGTTATTCACACGATTGATTTCGAGTTCGATAACGCCTTCGTTTTTAGGTTTGATTTTGAAGAACACAACGAATATTATGATTTTTCTCTGTAAATTATATAATTTTACTATTTGTTTATGATTATCTATATAAAATAAAATAAGATAAAGGCTATTTATATTTACGGAATATTAGTACCCCGTTGGATCATATCGGATATGAAAATAGATTACTTAGCCGCTAAGTAACAATAAAAACGATCCAATTCGGTACCAATTTTGAATAATTATCAAAACTGAGCTTCCTATAATACACTCTACGAGAAGATAATTTAATAATTTAATCAAAATATCCCGTCTCTCGAGAATACGGGTTTTATTGATCTATCAAAATGATTATCGTATCAAAAAATTTGTGTTGGGACTCGTACGGGCCAAGCCGTACTCCGGATCGAAAAAGTCAAAATAAGGACAATGTTCAGAATAATCAAATTAGGTTAGGAAGGAGTTTTTCGAAGACTTTCAGGTTGTAAAAATATAAAAATGGTTGAAGTTGGATGATTCCCGGTTATATAAAATAGTTTATAATTATTCGGAAAAATAATTTATTAAATCCATAAATTCTTTATAAAACCATATAACAATATAAATTACTAGAAAAATATCACAATTATCTATACTTTATTCTGGACATATAAAAATTAAAATACTCAAATTTTATCACATATAAACATCTAAATATCAATACCGCTTTAAAGATAATTCACCAAAATTTACATAATAATTACATAATAATTATTTATTGACGAAAATAATTACACGATATATCCCGGATATTACATCTAACCTGTGACGCCCTCCAAACCCGGGTCAGAAGTTTGGGGTTCACAACACACACACACACTCATTATATAAACCTGTTTATAAAAATAATATATACAATGACTCTACTTACCATAACCACGGATCGCAAAAGGTTAAAGTAAACACAAGCCACAACCTTATTTATATTGCAAACGTACCAAATCCCAAATTAGTTCCACTTACAACTAGAAATAAAACATTCTTACAAGCTTTCAAACTCAAACTAAGAAATAAGTCTTCCGCTAGCTTATTCCATTTCAACCTGGAAACCTAGCTCGCACTCTTGTCTGGGGATCCTCGCTACCACCAATTTCCTTTTTAATTGGAAAAGAACATAAAAATATTTTCAAGAGTAAGCTAACTAGCTCAGCAAGCCACGGTGACAATACTGAATTGAGCAATGATCAATTGAAATGATATAAGGAATCAAGTTTTCTGATAAGTACTGATTAGAATTGGATATTCACTTTTCATTTTAAAAACTAAGGTTAGGCTGCTGATCAGTCACGCACTAACCCCGAGTAAGGCACACAGCTCTTCTCTATATACTAGATCCAAGGCACGTATTGGCCTAATATGACCAAGAATGTGGTCCGACCACGAATCTGGTCCACATTTAAAAATAATCTAATTCTAAAATATCAACATGATAAACAATGTAAATCAATAAGCAAAATCATAAAAAACATTTATCTCGAAGTATAGGGTGATTCATAATATCAAGAAGGTATAGCAAGTTAAATATAAAGATTGGCTTCAAGCCTGGGGAAGAATCAGATAACAGAAGAACAAAGGTTAAATGGTTACAAGGATTAGTAATCTGATGTACAAGGTTTAAAGTTTTATATGTTAAACAATTATATTTCAGGGATCTGTGTGTTTTATATATGTATTTGTGGAGTAGTATCGTATATATGTGGTTTGTATCTGGGAATTTAACAAATAATGGTTTACAAGGAATAAGGCTTACAGCTCAAAGATCAATAAGAAGAATCAAGGTTTAGGGTTAAGTATTTCAAAGCATTTGTAATATAAAACAGGACTATCTCAATACATATCAAGATGGTTCAAGAAATACTTGCAACATATCTCGAGAAGGTTTAAGAATACTTGTAGTATAACAAGGAAGATCAGAAATACTTGCCTTATCTCAATCCGCTTTCACTTTACTTGTACTTGTTTATTGATACTCACTCACTGACTACTTGTTTTCCCTTTCTACGTCTCCCTTCCTCTGTTAGACATCACAAGTATTTACCAATACTTATTCTTATCTCATTCTATTCGTTACAAACTTCTATCTACTCTTCGTTTCATCCAAATCTGACGTACGGATTGAAAGTTACAATAAAAACCGTCAAATAGTATACACATACGCTGATTACACATCAATCAGATCACATATAGCACATAGCACGTAAGATATTCGATAAAAATAATTTTTCAAAGAAGATTCGGGGTTAAAATAATTTTCCGGGTATTTAATAAGAATTTTTGACCATTTTTCGGAATTAAAACGGGTCAACGAATCATTTTATAATTAAATAATAAAGTTTGAACACCCAAATCTGATTTTAAAATTATTTAATAATAATTATCGATCATTGAAAAATAATTTAGAATAATATTCTAAAATTCGAAACTATTTTTCGGAATTTTTAAATCAAAAGAAATAATTAAATCTAATTAAATAATCAATTAAAATTAATTGATAACTAATTAAATATTTTAATAAATTAATATTTAAATTAATTGACCAATTAAATAAGTAATTATTAACTAAAATTAATTAACTAAATAATTTAAATTTATTTTAAATCAAAAATAATTTTCAGAATTAAAAATAAAGAATTTTGAAATTTTAAAATAATAAAAATCATTTTCTAAAAATTAAATAAACAAAAATCTGATTTTTAAAATTTTTAAAACAGGAATATAATTTTTGTATATTTTTAAAACTGGGATATTAATTCCGTAAATCAGGAAAACCATCGGGGGCCAAACTGTAATTTGTCCACCCTGGTCACCTTCTACGGTGACTCGCCAGCCGGACTCCATGGCCACCGACATGTAGCTTTTCCGGCGGCGGGAAAATCCCCAGAAACACATCTAATTCACGGGAATTATTCCTTAGATTCTAGAAATATATATGTGCAAACAATTCGAGCAAAAGATCAATGAATCTCCTGGAAAACTTGATCAAAAAATCCGACGCCGCCGTGCGGCGTTTTCCGGCGAGCCATCTCCGGTCACCCTCCGGTTATATAAAATAGTTTATAATTATTCGGAAAAATAATTTATTAAATACATAAATTCTTTATAAAATCATATAACCTAAAAATTACCAGAAAAATACCAAAATTATCTATACTTTATTTTGGACATATAAAAATTAAAATACTAAAATTTTATCACATATAATCATCCAAACATCAATTCCAATTACCAGATATTTCACCAAAATTCACATAATAATCATATAATAATTATTTATTGATAAAAATAATTATTCGATATATCCCGGATATTGCAGAAGACGTTTCAAAATACTGTAGATGTGACACCAGGAAAGTTTATCGATACTTGGGAAGGACCTTAATTTATTGATGCAGTCTTATCGGTTGTCGAGTTTGGAAGTACCCAAGTATCGAGAAGCTGGAACGCTTTATACTGGAAGCTTTATCTCGTATAAATTTTTCTAACTTATCTTTTAAATTCAAATTTTAGGAATTTTTGATAAATAAACCGCTAGGACATAGTTGATTGTCGTTGTTTGCTTATGCTCGGTATGACGTTTTACTTTTTCGATTCCTTGTGTTTCGCATCGCAAGTTACGTGATTATGCAAGTTGTCTCTACCAATTGTGTTTGTTTCATAGATTTTTTCGAATTTACGTAAGTCAACTTCGATATAGTGCTTTTATAGTATTTGTATACATTAATGTACGACAAACGAAACTTGTCAGCTACGGACGTAAGGGTTGATCACCCAACTACGATTATGATACTTCGAATAAAAATGCTACACACTAGTAACAGACATAATCAATATAAGCATTCTATCGAGTTCATCACAACAATGAATAACACTTAAACATATATATGTTACGCTAACAAAGAATATAATGTTTGGTAAGTTTCAAGAGGGATAAAGGCCTCTTAATCACTCTACGAGTGCATGCACCAACATATATTGACGAATCAAACAAAGTAGATGACTACAATTACATTTGAAACAGAGAATTAAGTCGTTAAGGTACATAATGACGACAAAAGAAAAATTTTGCTTTAGATAACTACTTAAATGATCTATTCATTTTGACAAAATAACTAATTTTCATGATTTAAGATTTAATTGGCAAGAAACATCACCTCTAACTTCTTCGCTAAAACTCAAATATTGTTGCAATTCGTGCAACTTTTAGCTATGGCCAGATCCTCTCCTGTGCAAATGCGATAGAACCATATCAAAAATCTAAGATGTACCAACATCGCAAAGCTCTAATGTCTCAGGAGTCAGGAGCATATAGCACCACCTCTTCTTCTGAGGGCATCTCTTATGCGTCCTTCAAGGAGCTTTGATTGGATATTTTACTCTGAATATTTCAGGAGATGCTTCTGAATTGGTTTCCCACCTTTCAAGATCAATCTTTTTAGAAGTCCTGTCAACAAAACAAATTCATGTGATTCACAAAAAAAAAATATGTTCCGCATGCAGAACATTGCCTTCCTGCTCTTCTTTAGAAGCGATCTCTTTTTAAAAAAATTATCTAGGTTGTTTAATGACAAGTATAAAGGAGTTCAATAACACATAAAAACAACTTAAACCACTTAAATCCCTTGTTTCAGTTATGTTGGTAAAACTACCTCACAAGTCATTATATTATGAATGCTGTATTCCTATACTATCTTGTGAATGATATTAGATGCAGATGACCAGGACAAAACCATACACCAAACTATCAGATGAACCACCCGGTGAACCTGAGGTTAATAGGTCATAGCATAGTGCATAAAAACATGAAAACATTACAACAGATCCCTCTTGGAAAAACAAGACCATGAATTTGAATCACGGTAATTTTATAGAGGTACTTAAGTGATGATACATAATACAGCAAGTCAGAAAGACAAAGGGCTTTTCAGGGTTTGAGAAAGTAAAGGCAGATAGACAGCTTGTTTCTCTGCACGCCGTGGAGGAAGGAATTAAGCATAGTGGGATCCAGTAGAATTTATGTTGTCACATGCCGGACCTTGACCTATAGCAAGCTACACTGTCTTTTGTAGTGAAGTATGAGGATCCTGTTGGAAAACAAGAGCATAACCTTTAATTTAGGCTGCAAAATCTGATATCCTTGCCCGGTAACTTCAAGTGGTCATATGTAATTTACCAAGTTTGCAAACACCTCTTAATAAAATTCTGTAAATAAATTTTAATAACTAGAGCTAGAAAGACTAAGAGGTTTAAGGGAATGAATCAGTGAAGGAAATGGCTTAAATATCAGCATGCAGTGGTGGAGCCAGGACAGCTTGCAGGTAGTGGGATGCAGTAAGAACTTTTCAATTGTCGTTTGTCGGACCTTCACAAGTAGCAAGAAAGAAAATGCAGATTGCTGGTTCCGTTTATAAAGAAAAAGAATATGACAACACTTTGTTGGTTCCAAGCGTACAAAAAAAAAAATTCAACTCCCTCCATTCCAATTTATATGAGCTAGTAACTATTGACAGGCATTTTTAGGCAATTGAAAGAGTTTAAGTAAATTGTCTAATAACTTCATCTGTGACTGTGAGTGCCTCTTTTCCAAGCGGAACATTTAAAAACCAAGCTATACAACTTGGTGTTATATTAGTATTACTACTACTATTGAGAATAAAAAAATAACAAAAAAAGTACCAAGTAATTATACGCCATAAAGTAAATGGAATAGATTTCGAAACAATGCACAAAATAGCAAAAGCATCAAGTATATGTTTACCACCATTCCAGCTACATCGAAATTTATTGTAAGTTTTATTCATTTATTGCCCCAGCTGTAAACTGTTTAACAGTTCTTTTCCCACATTAAATGTTTTTGATGCATCTATATTACAAGTAATTATTTAGATTCTAAAATATGCTACATACTACACCTATTTATTTAGTTTGTAAAAGAAAATCCTTGTGCGGTCTAGTGCGCCCACAGGATTACCATGCATCCGCTTGTTTTTGCCTGGTTTGGCTTCCTGACAAAAGAAACTATGATGTTTCCCTTATATAACGTATTGACTGTTCTGGGGTGTTTCAATTCCTCAATTATCCTAAGTCTATCTCATCACTGTGAAATATGGAGACTCAGTGGAAAAGGCCTAAACATAAATATATCAAGGTGAATGTCAAAGGCAAACTTGATGTTAGCCAGTTCTTGGCATCGGTCAGTGCTGTTATGCGAAATGAGTATGGGAGATATGTTGATAGTTGTAAAGGAATTATTGGATTTACAACTCCAATTGTTGCTGAACTGTACGCAATACTGTATGGTATGGATCTTGCTTGGGGAGTACATGATAGAATTATAATTGAATCAGACTGCAGTGAAGCCATTGATCTTGTTAATGGGGTTCAAGGAGACTCGGCTTTGGCATATGAATTAAAGATAATTGATATGTGGAAGGCCAGAAAAGAATGGACAGTGGAATTCACACTAGCCGATAAGTATCAAAATGAAGAAGCAAGAGCTGTCACAGTTTTGGCACTCGAAGAGGCTAGTGTAGGTGTATTTGACAGTGAGGAGCCATTGCGCAATATGCGGAAAATTCTTCAAGATGCAAAGATGGAATGATCCTCTAATGAATATCAGAATTGGCTGGCTTCGCGAAAATTTGCTTTAATTAAGAAAAAAAGTATCTTGTTATGTTACCCCTAGTTGGGGACATATTGTTTCTTCTCTTGTTCTTGATCCATGGTTATACCCAGGACTCTTGTTCTTTTAAAAAAAGCTGTAGTACATTTTAAAAAAAAAGTTACCCAGAGTATCTCAGTAATTATTTGACTATAACATTACCTCTCCGGTCTATGGAAAAACTCTTCCCTAAAGATGCACATTCAACCCCCAAGAAGAATTCTATATTTGCCAACAAAGGGTTGGTGCAGTGGTGGAGCTTTTGCCTTCTTCGGAGGAGGTCAAGGGTTCGGCCCATAGGGGTGTGTGAGTTTACTTAACAAAAAAAGAATTCTATATTCTATAACCATAGAAATTCTCAACTAGTCAAAGTTTTCTTCTTAGTACAGTAAGAGGGGGTTTATAAAAAAGGTTATCATTTGTTCTAAAATCCTCAACTTGTGTGTTCAACATTTCCATTTAATTGAAGTGTCCTTTCTTGCTAATTATGTCTCCTCCATCCTCAAACATTAAATGCTACTAAAAAACCAATACTCCTAATCTGTGGAGCAACACCTACTCTCGATCCTCAAGCTCTGAGGTTAATACGAAAGGTTATCATTTGTTCTAAAATTCTCAACTTGTGTGCTCAACATTTCCTTTTAATTGAAGTGTTCATTTCCTTCTAAGTTCTAATCATGTCTCCTCCATCCTCAAACATTAAATGCTACTGAAAAACCACAATTCCTAATCTATGGAGCAACACCTACTCTCAATCCTCAAGCTCCGTCAAAAAGTATTGACCATGGTACTTTATCTAGTTAATTTGTAACCCATAGTTTCTTCGCAAAGGTTACCAATAAGAAACATCCTAATACTCCTATTAAGTGTAAGGAACAGAAATAAAGAAATAATTTATATTATTAATTAGTTTATATTTATCTATTGCAGAAATAAATAATGAATTTATTTATATGTTTTATATGTGGATAGTTTATTATTAATAAAGTCCATTAGGTTATTTTATTAGGGTTTCTATTCCCTATATAAGCATTATAATCCCCACATTACTACTTAGTTTTGATTATATATTTTTCTCGGGAATAATATTGATTATTTTTTCTTGAAAATCGTATAATTCATTGCTTGTTTTCTATTTAATAAATCTGTCCTGCATCATTAAGCTACATTGCCGTATATCCAATTTTAACATTTTTTACCTTTTCCAGAACCACATTAAATTGAATTTTATAATTAATAAAAAATATTTAATCCGAGGATCACCGGATAGCCTCGCAAGTCGCTTTCTCTCAGTATACGAAAAAGCCTAATGCATCAACAATACATATACAAGCAACAAAAACAAAATTTAATCAATCAATATTCTTACGGGGCAACACAATCACTTATCATAAACTAGACACTGAACTTCATTACTCCCTGTCCTGTAAGAATATCAGAATATGTATTATTTATTATTAATCAGTGTCATTTAATAATATTTATTATTTAAATAATTTTATAATTATATATTAAAAAATACATATCATTATTATTAGAGCGGGCAATTTGGTACACTACACATGAACACAACACAAAACGACACGAAAAATATGGATATGGGTTTTAATTTTTGGTACACGAAACACGAATGTACACGAACACGAAATTACACGATAGATTTAGTGTCGGATATGGGTTTCAATTTAAGTACACGAAAGTACACGAAATTACACGAGATAAATATATTTATAAATTAATATATATAACACAAGCATATATTTATGTATATAATATAAATATTTACAAGTTTTTATAGAATACTATGTCAAAATATATAAATTTATACATACACTCTCCATATTTCATTAAATTATACATTAAAATAGATTTTTTTTTATTATATGTATATATATATTATATTAATTTTTCATTTAATATACATGAAAAGTACACGGAAAGTACACGACACGATTCGAATCGGATATGGGTTTCACATATGAGTACACGAAATCATTTCGGGTCGGATATGGGTTTCATGTTTACGTACACGAAACACGAAATTACACGACACGAAAGTACACGACACGATCCGATAGCCCGCTCTAATTATTATACATATAAATAAAAACTTGAAAAATATATATTAAAGTAAATTTGATATATTTTCTAATGATAAATTTTTCATAATATTATTAATAAATCATATATGCATTTTTAGTCAAAATTGCATCAATTTGACCACAAAAACTCAAACTATATAGACAAAACACTACTATATTTATAAGGCGCAATCTTTGTGTTTAATAGAATCAAACAAAATGATTAAATGGGTACCTCTATAAAGCCCCAATCAAATCTCTGAACCCCGCATTTTTTAACAAGCTTCAGTCTCCTTCAACCTGCATAAATATAAACATCTACATAATTAAGTACAAGAAAAGAAGATAAAACAAAAGTACAAAACATAGACGACCCATTATATTAGACATGTATGTATATACATAGATGGAGTAATTACAAAATGGTGTAATGAGATGTACAGGGATGATTTAGGCGAGTAAAATGAACTGGCCTGGATCTTCTCGTAGGATGATTGATACATAATTGTAATGATTAATAGTTGATGTCGTAAAAGGTAGAGGCATGGCATCCACCAACTATTTTTCTTTAGTAACATCACTCGTTGTTTGATGATCGTGTATATTAGCCAACACAATCATTATCTATTGTACAAAGCAAAGAAACAAAAAAGGGTTGTGGCGTAGTGGAAAACACACCCAAACATTGTGCTATCTTGAAAAAAAAAATTACAGCATCTCATTTTCTTCACAGGATAACAGAATCCTGAACTTTTTCTTTCTTGATTTTTTTAAATATAGAAAGGTATGCAATTAGATATAGCAAAACTCACCATTTCCCGGATTAGTAAGGATTTAAATCTATGGCTTCTTGGAGACTCGATGAATTCTCAACTCAAGCAACTGTTTCAGTTTAACCATGTAAAACCAAACAACAAAAGTTCCCTTCTCTTTGTTCAAATAAATCCACCAAAAGAAGAGCCTCAGACGATTCAATGAATTAAGATAGGAGATGCATTATACAAATTTACTCTTTAGCAAATCCGAATAGTTGTATCAGATGTCATAAAGAAAGTACTCTGAAAGGAAGCTGAAGGCCCTTACCTACGACACGATATGAGATAGTCAGGTGGTGAATGCTCATCATATAAGGATATACACATTTTTCATGTATCTTTAGATATGATTATGGAAGTTTTTTATCTATGTGAATTTGTGTCACAATTAAACAGTTGACAATAATATGGATGAAGTTTGTCCCTAGAAGATCTTTAATGTTATTTTTTTCTAGCACAAATTCTACAAACTTTCTAACTGTTTTTTGCATTTTATTAAACCTTGTGCTAGGAATACGAATACTTGAACTTGAGTTTCAGACCAGCAACCATTGATGGGATTAATAAAGAGAAGAGCATGATTATGTCGAAGATAGCACAAGAAGCATTGTATGTCTAAAAATTAATGAACTTAATGGTTTTTGTTAAAACTTTATCCAGGTATAGTGCAAAATCACAAGTCATAACCACCTCCAATCCTGTCAGGGATATAGGATAATAACCTGCACCTGAATGAAAATTGCTACAGAAGGGACTTGAGCTGATAACTTTGAATCAACCTTTCACCTACACGCGTATACATGAAATGTAAAAACATCAGTATTTATTTTCTTTGTTTTACCAAAAATCAGAGCACGAGCAGTTTCCATCCTTGAAGTGGTGAAATCTACTGGCATCCCGGACAACAATTTCCCTATTCACTATGCTGGAAATAAATTTGAAGACAATATGGCAATCACCACAGACGCGGAGATTTTTCACTATTCTTATAACCGTGCCAGGAACAGATTTAAGTAGTCCATAAGCAACAGCAAGCCTCTCACTATGCCAAAAGAGTTGATTTTCCTTTTCTTGCTGATCCATGTCATGCAATACTGAACTTATATCTGGAACATAACCTCTTCTCCTCATCTCTGCATCCAGTTCTTTAAGTAGAATAAAAATTTCATCCTCCATTGGGTGTGTATTCTCCCCAGCGTAAAACACTTGGCTCTCCTTTCCCAAGTCGATGCAACTGTAACCAGGTTCTTTCTTGATATCCTTAACTGTCATTAACCTCCGTACTTTAGATACCTTTTCCCACATAGCTGCACCAGCATACACATTAGATAACATAATACATGTTGAATTATCTTTTGGTTCTAAGCTCAAAAGATGATCAGCAACTCTAACTCCCATTTGAGTTTTGCCATGCCGCTTACAGGCACTTAATAAAGCTGCCCAAGCAGCTTCATCGGGCTCGAAAGGCATAGTATAAAGAAGCTTCTCAGCATCATCAAGATGCCCTGATCGACTATAGAGATCTAGCAAGCATGTATAATGTTGTAGAGAAGGACTGAAGCCATAATCCTTACTCATGGATTTGAAAAGATGACGCCCTTTATTAACTAAACCAGCATGCCCACAGGCGTATATTAATCCTAAAAATGTCACCTTATTTGGCTTTACTCCATTTTTAACCATATCATCATACAGTGACAATGCTTCCTGAGCTCGTCCATGCTGAGCCATCCCAACTATTATTGAGGTCCAAGAAACAACATCTTTATTGCAAATACTGTCAAATGTACGCTTTGCTGCATTTACATCACTACATTTTGCATACATATCAACCAACGCATTACCTACATATAAGCTAGACTCATAACCAAGTGCTAGAACTAAGCAATGCATTTGCTTGCCAAGCTCCAATGTTGCAAGATTAGCAGACACTCCAATGATACTCGATATGCTAAACGGGTCTTCAATATCAATACCTTCTCTTCTCATTTCATTGAACATATTAAATGCATCAACCCAATATCCATTCTGCACCAACCCCGATATCAAAGCAGTCCAAGCAAACAAACTTTTCTCCTTCATACTTCTCAACAGCTCAATAGCTTCCGATTTACTTCCACTCTTAGCATACCCCGAGATCATAGCTGTCCAAGAAACCGAACTCTTACAACAAATCGAATCAAAAACAATCCGTGCAGTTTCAACCAACCCACATTTCGCATACATATCAACAAGTGAAGACTTAACCACATCATCATTCGAATAACACGACGACAAAAACCGGGCATGCACTTGCAAACCCATCCTCAAAGAACCTAAGCTAGTACAAGCCTTAACAAGACTCGTAAAAATAAAATGATCAGGTTGCAACCCATCAACAGATACCATGTCCGTAAACATAGAAAGAGTACGTTTAGGTAGATTAGCATGGGTGTGAGCAGTAAGAATCGAAGCCCAGCAGACTTGGTCTCTTTGAGGCATTTCATCAAACACTTGAAGTGCATTTCGTATAAGCCCGCATTTGCCATACATGTCAATGAGAGTGTTTGAAAATGGTTCATATTGTCTTAACCCGGTTTTGATTATGTGGGCATGGATGCTTTTGCCTTGAGATGGGGCACGGCGTTTGGCGCAGAGGCGGAGTTGGTGAATAAGGTGAGAGCAAGGCATTCATGTCTTTTCTTCAGGGCCTTGATTCATGGGGACTTCGTAATCGCGCTATTTTATTCATGTGTTATTTTGGTGGCAAATAGGGTCAACGCTGGCCGGGCTACAATAAATTGAAAAAATGACAAAAATAGCCGAATTTTGAAAAAATTTAACAAAAATACCTATTCTGAAAAAAGTGGCCAATTTTGGCCGATTGAATACTCCACTGTCAGTTGGATATCCCAATTTGTATAAGATACTCCACTGGTAGTTGGGTATTTCATATATAAGATACTCCACTGTCAGTTGGGTATCTTATATAAAGTAGATACTCCACTGACAGTTGGGTATCCCATATATGAAATACTCCACTGTCAGTTGGGTATCTTATATAAAATGGATACTCCACTGACAGTTGGGTATTTCATATATGAGATACTCCACTGTCAGTTGGGTATCTTATATAAAGTGGATACTCCACTGACAGTTGGGTATCTCATCGGCTAAAGTTGGTCAACTTTTCAGAAATTGGTTATTTTTGTCAATTTTGTGTAAAAATAGGCTAAATTTGTCCTTCACCCCAATAAATTGAACCAAATCTATTAATTCGCTTTTTAGAAAAATGAATATGTTAATAAACAAATTATTTTCAACCCAATCCTATCATTTATACATTGAGTGAGTCATCCGTGTTGGTTCTGGTTGATTTGGGTTAAAACTCAAACAAAATTACTTAAATATTTTAGGAGTCAAAATTACAAATAAATTTAATCAAAATTAAAAGTGTACCCCATAATTTAAGAGAAATAAATATTATTGAATATTATATATACCGTTTACTCTTCTAGTTTAAATTCAATAACTTGTGGTGTGTTATCCGTAAAATAATAATTTTATTTCGAATATATTATTTATTACAATAAATATATAAAATTAAAATTTCTAATAATAATACTATAATTATAAAATCGAGTTCGGATGGGTTAGTAAGGGTTTTAATTTTTTTAACCTTGACCCAACCCATTATATTCGGGTTAACAAAAAATTAAACCAATTAAACTTCAGGTTTTGGATAGTTCGGTTCCGTCGACCGAAATAAAGGACGGGTTGGGTCGGTTTTGCGGTTTGATCGGTTTTTTGTTCACCCCTAGTCGCAACAAACATTTGGTAATTTGAGTATAACCAGGGCGATAAAAAGCCGATTTAAAAAAAACGAGTCAAAAATATAGCAAAAATTGATTAAAATTGGTCTGAATTAAATTTATTTGAAACTAAAATCGGAAAATAAAAACCGAATCGAGTCAAAGGGGTTGCTTCCCTTATAAGGTTCTCAGCGAACCAAAAAATATCCAAACCGATTATTAATGTAAATAAATTTATAATTCATAATTTATATAAATTTTAGAATTTGAAAATACTTAGAAATTTAGGAGAATCCGGTCACAGTGATTCATGTAAAAACTCGGGACTTACGTGTATTCGATCAATATTTTAAAGGATTTTTAAGAATTTTCAAATTTTATGGTTATTCAATTTGAATTTTAAAAAATTCATTTAAATCTGAAGATACCCAATTTGGATTGTAAAAAGTCCATTAAAATCTAAGTATATTCAATTTGAATTTAAAAAAATATATCAAAATTTTGCGGTGTTTAATTTGAATTTTAAATATAATATTAAAATCTAATGGTATTCAAATATCCATGGATTTTGTTTTTTTTAAATAGTGTATTTTGATGGATTTACTAGTGCATTATTATCTTTGAAATTTCACCAAAATATATGAGATTTTGAAGTATTTCTAAAAAAATCAAAAAACCAACAAGACTCTTCAAGATTTTTTATCAACTCTGTTTTAAAATCCACGAACAACTAAAATCAACAAAAATATTTTAAAATTCATGAATTATTATCAATACTTCAAAATCCTCAATTGAATACACTCTTCTAAAACAACCTGTGAAGTGTGTACTCTCCCAGTAATCTCCCACTGTCATTTATGTTCTGTACTCATAAGTACAATGCAATACTATAAATGATGTCATATTCATAATTTAAAATCAAATGCTAAAAAAGGTAACTTCAAAAGAATTCTATTATTGGTAAATATGCATAAATGCATTTTTGATTTTACTTTTAAAACCAAGGATAGAGTCTGCCATACATGCAACATCATCAAGATGTAACCACAAATGACATGCATAATGGTGAATTTTATATAAAATTTTAGAGTGAGACAAAAATTAGTAAATTAGATATTATTTGTATGCAAAATTTAACTGTTCAAACTCTCTACCTGAGCAACAAAAAATATATTTTGGTGCCAAATTATATAAAAAAAAAATTATAAATAT
Organism: Apium graveolens; assembly: GCF_009905375.1. Classification (NCBI taxonomy): domain Eukaryota; kingdom Viridiplantae; phylum Streptophyta; class Magnoliopsida; order Apiales; family Apiaceae; genus Apium; species Apium graveolens. The sequence goes on from NC_133651.1 coordinate 239,945,186, forward strand.
TTTGGATCTTGTATTGTACTTGCTGTAAGTCTTATATATACATTTTAAAAAAAATCCATTAACTTCCTTTGGAAACTTGTAGAAATTGCACTAGAAAATTAATTTGTACAGGCCGAATAATTTTATGTACGACAAAATTATTTTTTTATTATGTTTTGTTTATTTTGTAACATTTTTATTATTTTATTGTTTCTGATTTTAAGGAAACCAATCCGATAAAAATCGAATAAAGGTTTTTAAAACGAAACCCGAACTAATGGTTTGGTTAAGGTTGCAGTTTACGATTTTTAAATCTGAAAATCTAAAGGTTGCGGTTTATGTTTTTTAATTTGAAAATCTATGATTCTGGTTTTTATCAAAAAATCGAGCAGAATTAGCATATGCTCTCCCCTAATATTAACATAGTGATCCATTATTCCATTGTGATTCATTGATTAAAAAAATCAAAATAAATTGGTTGAATCTTTTTATTGATTACAAAGTTATAACCAATATTTACTATATCAAACATTAATTCATTAATAATACTCTTATATAAATAATAATAAAAAAATATCATAGAACCTCACTTTAAATTACATTTAAATTCTAATTTTCAAACAAAAAAAATATTTAATAAATAAAATTATAATCCAACAAAAACTTTGGGGTTGAGGCGATTGAGCTGCGCTAGGTAGGAGTGGATTTTAAAAACCCAAATTTGGGAGTTTTTTTTGTTACGAGGATTGTGTTGGGCTGAAGGGGTTTATTAGAGGGTTATGAAATGTGTCATATCCTTTAAAAAAACACAACATTTTCAACATTGTGAATGAGGGTGTTAGCTTTGCTTATTATTTTTCCCATTTTCATTCACGCTCACTCTCTCTCTCCTTCCACTCGGCTTCGCTCCTCAGACATCAAAATATCGGATGTGAAAATCTCAAATGTATATCTTCTCCCCCTCCTCCCATCTCCATTCTCCCTCTTTCAAAATTAGTCTCTGTTAGGTCACACAACACTGTAGAATACAATCAAATCGATTTAACACAAGTATGTAACAAAGATCAAGTATATTCAATAAACTCTGTTATAATATGAACTATTGTTCTCTCTCAGTGATGAACAAATATCACTAAGAGCTGTTAGGTTACAATGTATAATCTTCTCGATAATGATAACATATCTAGTTTAAACCCTACGTCTATGTTTATATAGTACACGGTTACAAGATAACTTTTAATTGATATGGAATACAATTCTGTCTCCTAAAATACATCAATTAGATATCTTCCTCAAGTCTTCTAGTTCTTAAACTCTTTCCATGCATATCTTCTTTGTTTTAGTCTCGATCTTCTCCTGTAAATCAGCTTCATTCCTTATCTGAAAATCTTCCCGCACTTAAGTTCTGATATTAAGCTCTAACTTCCAGTAAGTCCTGATATGTCCTGTTGTTAAGTTCTGAAAACTAAATACAAATCATATTAGACATGACATCTCAAATATATCTAACAATCTCCCCCAACTTGTAAATTATGCAAAATATACAATTTAATAGATTTGATGATGTCAAAAATATTTAAGTACAGATGCAAATAAGAGTTTAACTAGATAACTAACTACAACTTACAGTCCTTGTAGCTTTTACCAATCTCACTGAGTCAATCTGAATCCAAAATAATTCTTGACAAAGTTGATATCAGCTTTTCTTCTTTAATCCTCAGGATTTGAGATATTGTAGTCTTGACTTACTTTATCTCTTCATTCTGACTTCCAATCTGGTAGATTTCAGTCCTTAGAGCAGAGATATGGTTTCTTTCTAAACCATCATCCAGTCTTATTACCCTTGGATAAGAAGAATCTTCATTGTAGCATAGACATTTCTCTTTCAGTATCACTTCAAGTTTAGCAGAATCCTTCTTCATTGGAATTTCACTTCCATCATCTTCAACAATATTAGGAATGAATTCTGTAACCCTTGAACCAGAAATTCTAGCTTTATCTCTTATAGTCTTCAATATAAAATTTGACCATCTCCTGGTAATATCAGACTTTACCTTTAAAAGGTAATAAAAGAATTGAAGTTCTTTCAGTGATTTGTTTAGCACATCTGATTCTGACATTTGATATGTCCTTCCATCTTCAAGAAATAGAATAAGATTTTCCTTGACATTGTGCTTGTCATGAGCATCCAGTACCACTTGAACAGTGATAACCTTATCAAGGTGTATCTGTGTAACATCTTCAAGAGGTTTGTCAGTTAGCAAAAATGGATCTCTAGTAGCAACTTCAATTCATGTTTTAATCTTAGCTTCATCAGAACCTAGTCCAACCCCATCTCTTGGTTCTCTAGCATTTAACCCAATAGTCATGAAATCAGACAGCAATTGGCTTTTCTTTGGATCTAATGGTTTGACATTTTTCCATAGAAGTTTCTTTTTGTTAGCTACTTTCATCTTGTCTAAATCAACTTGAGCACTGTCAGAGGTTGATGTCTTGATAACTCTATCAGAACTTGTTGTTTCTTTTGTAGCTTGCATTTCTTCACTCTGAACAACTTGAGCACTGTCAGAGGTTGTCTTGGATTCTTCAGTAATCTTCCTTCTTTTCAGAGTCTGAACAGTTTCATCTTCAGCAAGAGTATCATCAGTAACTTGAACCATTTTACACACTGGTTTCATCAGGATTTTAGGAATTTTCATCTCCAGTGGCTTGGTTGGTTCATCAACTTTTCCCTTTCCTTTGTCTTTGGGATCAATCTCAGTCTGTGATCTAGTCTTGGGCTTTGATGCTGTTGTGTATATGTTTTGTACTTGATGATTTCATGAACAAAACACCTTGGTAGATTTTACTTAGTGAAATTATGTAGCACTCGACAGATAGGATTTATAGTCCCGACGGATGACTCATTATAGTCCCGACGGATGATGACTTATTATCCATCGAGTGAGTAGCTTATGTAACAATAAGTCTGTAGCACATTTCTGCATACACCATTGTATAGATTCTGTAAGTAGTATTCAAGTCATGTTGACTTTAACTAGATATGCAGAATAGGTTTATTAATTGTACATAGATGATGTCTTGTAATTCTGCATAAATGAAATGAAGTCAAGTGCCAGATTGCTACCCGATGGATAAACTATAATGAAGTCGACGGATGAACAACTAGACAACCCGATGGATGATCAATAACCCGACGGATGATCATGAACCCGATGGATAAATAATTTAAATATCTGTTGACAGTGACAACACAGTCACATGCGTCGAGTGGATGTAAATGGAATGTGGTATCCTATTCAACTGGGTTTTCGAGAACAAAGAAGCATTGCCATTTCCATGCTATTATGAAGATATTCAAAGATGTTGGAATAGAGTAATGAAGTAGCATTGTAATAGACTAGATAGTTTTTGTTTTATTATCCTGTCTCATTACTTTGTAATCTTGGTGGTATATAAACCAAGAAGTAGCAACTAAGAAACCATCGAACTAAGCAACAAAGCAGAGAAACATTTATAAGCAGAATTCTTAGCATTTCTCTGTACTCTTAGTTGTTCAATTGTTGTAAGCAGCTGTGAGCATTTTGCACACAGGGTTCTCTCGATATATAATATATATCTCTGGTGGAATCATTCAAATCCACCAGAAAGTTTTTAAATACTCTAGTTTTTTAATACTTGTGATTTGATTCATTTAAGTAACTATTCTGCATTGTGCTAATCAATTCACACTTATATATATATATATTCGAGTTAGAACATTTTTATTTCAAGAAAAAGTTTCAAGAATTCCATTCAACCCCCCTTCTGTAATTCTTGTCATATTGTTAAGGGACTAACAATTGGTATCAGAGCGAGCTCTTAACTTACAAAGAGTTTAAAGATCAAAACAATACAGCAAGATGAACAAGAATGATGTTGGAGTCAAGATCCCTTTTCTGGATAAAGATAATTACCATCATTGGAAGGTAAAGATGCATCTTCATTTGCTTTCTCAAGATGAGACCTATGTTGACTGCATAGAAAGAGGCCCTCATGTTCCAATGAGAGCTGCAACAGGAAATGAGCCATCAGTCCCCAAACCAAGGCATGAATGGTCTGATCCTGACATTGAACAAGTCAGGAAGGATAAAATGGCCATGAACATCCTGTTTAATGGAGTTGATGGAGACATGTTTGACAACGTTATCAACTGCAAAACTGCCAAGGATGTTTGGGATACAATACAGATCATCTGTGATGGCACTGAGCAAGTTAGAGAAAACAAGATGCAGCTCTTGATTCAGCAATATGAGCATTTTCATAATGAAGAAAGTGAGTCTCTCACTAACATTTTTAGTAGATTTCAAAAATTACTAAATGCTCTAAAGTTGCATGGAAGGATCTATCAGACAAAAGACTCCAATCTGAAATTCCTTAGATCTCTTCCAAAGGAATGGAAACCAATGACATTTTCATTAAGAAACTCACAAGATTATAAGGAATTTACTTTGGAGAGACTGTATGTCATCCTGAAAACTTATGAGCTTGAAATAGAGCAAGATGAGAGGATGGAGAGAGGAAAGAAAAAACGAGGATCCATTGCACTAGTTGCTGAGTTGGAAAAAGAGAATGAGATGAAGATGGAAGCTGTTGAATCAACTTCAAGGGTCTGTGAGAACAAGGGCAAGGGGCTTGCAGTAGAAAGTGAAGATTCTTTGAGCCAAGATGACATGAAGGACATTGATGAACACCTATCATTTCTTTCCAGGAGATTTGCCAAGCTCAAGTTCAAGAAGAACTTTGGAGTAGCCAGGCTAAATAGAAACATGATGGATAAATCAAAATTCAAATGTTTCAAATGTGGCTTGGCAAGTCATTTTGCCAGTGAATGTAGGAAGTCAGATTCCAGTAAGAAAAAGTTTGAGCATGTGGATTATAAGCAAAAATACTTTGAACTACTCAAACAAAAGGAAAGGGCTTTCATAACATAAGAAAATGACTGGGCAAAAGATGGTCTGGATGAAGATGAAGATGTCAGCAATGTCAATCTAGCCCTAATGGCCAAGTCTGATGAAATAGAAACTAGTTCTTCAAGTAATCAGGTAATTACTACAAACCTTGCACATTTATCTAAAGCTGAGTGTAATGATGCCATAAATGACATGTCTACAGAGTTATATCATTTGCGTGTTACACTTAAGTCTCTTACTAAAGAAAATGCTAAAATCAAATAAAACAATTTGTTTTTGAGTGAGAGAAATAATGTGCTTGAGTCTCAGTTCATTGATTTTGAAAAGTTAAGAATTGAGTGTAAGATTGCCAATGAGGAATTAACTGAGTCATTGAAGAAAGAAGAAATTTTGAAGAAGCAGCTCGAGCGTGAACAAGAGGTGATTAAGGCATGGAAAACATCCAGGAATGTCCATGCTCAAATCACCAAAGTTCAAGGAATTGAGTCTTTCTGTGATGCAGCCTGAATAAAGAACAAAGAGAAACTAGAACCAAATTTGGTAGATGGAGTGTTGACAGATGTAGACTCGACGGATGATGAGGATCATCCGTCGGATAACAAAAAGGGTTATCCATCGAATGATGAAAATCCTCATCCATCGGTTGTGAGCAAGCCTATCAGTAAAGCCAAACTAGTTAAGCTAAATGAGAAGTATGGGTCTGTTTCCAAGAACTTTGTTTCAGGAGAATCGAGTCAAGTTAAGAAAGGGAAAAATGCTAATGTTGGTCACATGAATGTCAAACAGTTAAGTGACAAACTTGAAAAGATTGAGGTAAAAACAGAGACTAAAAAGAAAAACAATAGGAATGGTAAAGTAGGGATTAATAAACACAGTAACTACACACCTGATAAATATGCTCCTAGAAAAATCTGTGTCAAGTGTGGTAGTGTAAATCATCTGTCTGTTAATTGCAAATCTGCCATGCCTACTTCCATGTCCGTGCCACCTCAATTTCCTAACATGAATGCCATGCCTCCCATGCCTATGAATGCTATGTCTACACAGAATATGAATGCACAGTTTGCTAACATGCCATTTGCACCTAATCCTTATTATGCTGCATTCAGTATGCCACAAATGTCATTTAGCATGCCATACTGGAATAACATGTTTACTAATAGCATGCCATTTCCTGTTAATAATAATATGCATGATAATTCTGTTGCAATGAATGGTTTCAAAGTCCCAACTCAAATGACCAATGATGAATCTGATGTCCCCAAGTCAAATGAGATAAAGCCTAAGAAACAGAAAAAGAAAGCTAACAAGGCAGGACCCAAGGAAACTTGGGTACCAAAATCAACTTGATTTGATTTTGATGTGTGCAGGGAAACAGAAAGAATCTTTGGTACTTGGATAGTGGTTGTTCAAGACACATGACTGGTGATTCTACCCTGCTCACAGAGTTTAAGGAGAGAGCTGGCCCAAGTATTATTTTTAGAGATGACAGCAAAGGTTATACTGTGGGATATGGCTTGATTTCAAAGGACAATGTCATCATTGAGGAGGTTGCCTTAGTGGATGGTCTCAAACACAATTTGTTGAGTATCAGCCAGCTTTGTGATAAAGGCAACTCAGTAACCTTCAATTCAGAAGCCTATATTGTGACTAACAAAAGAAGCAACAAAGTGGTTCTCACTGGTGTGAGAAAAGGAAATATGTACCTAGCTGATTTCAACTCATCTAATGCAGAATCTGTTACTTGTCTTCTCAGTAAAGCAAGTCAGGATGAAAGTTGGCTATGTCACAAGAAGCTATCCCATTTAAACTTCAAGACCATGAATGAGCTAGTAAATAAAGAACGGGTTAGAGGCATTCCTCTAGTGAAGTTTTCTAAGGATGGACTGTGTGATGCCTGCCAAAAAGGGAAGCAGATTAAAGCATCATTCAGGAAGAAACTTGATTCAACAATTAAAGAGCCTTTACAACTGCTTCACATGGATTTGTTTGGACCAGTCAATGTGTTGTCCATCTCAAGGAAAAGATTTTGCCTAGTAATTGTAGATGATTTCTCAAAGTTCTCTTGGACATATTTCCTAAAGTCTAAAGATGAGCTAGTGAAATCATCATCAATCACATAAGATAAGTCAATAATCATCCTGATTTTAAGGTTAGAAGAATCAGGAGTGAGAATGGAACTGAGTTCAAGAATTCTGTCATGAGAGCATTTTGTGAGAAAATGGGATTCTGCATGAGTTTTCAGCAGCAAGGACTCCACAACAGAATGGAGTAGTGGAAAGGAAGAACAAATCACTTATTGAAGCTGCAAGGACAATGCTTGAAGAATCTAAACTGCCAACCTATTTCTGGGCTGAAGCTATGAATACAACATGCTACACTCAGAATATCTCTCTGGTTAATCATGCAAGATGCATGACTCCCTATCAATTGTTCAAGAACAAGAAGCCAACTCTAAATTTTCTTCATGTCTTTGGCTGCAAGTGCTATATTCTGAGAAATCAAACTGATCAAAATGGAAAGTTTGATGCTAAAGCAGATGAAGTAATTTTTGTTGGATATCCTGTTGGTAAAGCATATAGAGTCTACAATCTAAGAACCAACATTATTGTGGAATCAATACATGTTGTGTTTGATGATAAAAAGATTGAAGGACTGAAAGATGGAGATTACCATGAGAGCCTCAAATTTGACAATGTGGAGATGGTTAGTGATGACAGTGATGATGACAGTGATTAAGAAACAGTGTCTAAGGATAATGCAGATAAATCTACTACCAATAAAGCAGAAAACTCAACATCTATCGAGTTGCATAATGCTTCATCCGTTGGGAGGCAATCTGTGTTATCCGTCGGGAGACAACCAGCTTCATCCGTAGGTACTCAAAATTCACCATCCGTCGGGTTATTAAAAGGAGCAGGAAGTCAAGATAGATCACCTATAGAAAGTTCCCTTTTCTCAAATCAAAGATCCACAAACTCAGGGGGAGTTTCTAACAATCAAAACTCAATCACACATCAAGATAACAATGAGGTTTCTTCATCAAGAGCTAATCTACCTCAACAAAGAAAATGGACAAAAGATCACCCCTTTGAGCTTATTATTGGTGATGTCTCCTCTAGAGTTCAAACAAGGAGAGCAACTCAAGAAGAATGTCTATACAGTAGCTTTCTTTCCAAGGAAGAGCCAAAGAAGATAGAAGAAGCTTTGTTGGAACCTGATTGGATTTTAGCTATGCAGGAGGAGCTAAACCAATTTGAAAGGAATAATGTATGGTAGCCGGTGCCTAAGCCTAAAGGAAAGAATCCAATAGACACCAAATGGGTATTCAGAAACAAGATGGATGAAAATGGCATAGTAGTCAGGAACAAAGCTAGATTAGTTGCTAAGGGCTATTGTCAACAAGAAGGTATAGACTTTGATGAAACATTTGCTCCTGTTGCAAGACTTGAAGCCATCAGAATCTTCTTAGCCTATGCAGCCCATGCCAATTTCAAAGTCTATCAAATGGATGTCAAAAGTGCCTTTCTAAATGGAGATTTGGAGGAAGAAGTCTATGTCAGTCAACCTCCTGGTTTTGAAGATCCAAATTTTCCAGTTCATGTCTATTATCTTTTGAAAGCACTTTATGGACTGAAGCAAGCACCTAGAGCCTGGTATGACACTTTATCAAAGTTCCTTTTGGAAAATCACTTCACAAGAGGTACTGTAGATAAAACTTTATTTTTCAGAAATGTTAATGGCTCTAGTATACTTGTTCAAATTTATGTAGATGATATTATTTTTGGCTCTACAGATGAGAAACTTTGTAAAAAGTTTGCCAAACTGATATAAAATGAGTATGATGGGAGAACTGACTTACTTTCTTGGTTTACAAGTTAAGTAAGTTAGTGATGGAATATTAATTAGTCAAACTAAATACATTTTTGATCTTTTAAAGAAGTTTGATGTAGTGGATTGGACATCTGCAAAAACTCCCATGGCCACTGCAACTAAGCTTGAATTAAACACTACTAAAAAGTCTGTGGATATTTCAAGTTATAGAGGCATGGTTGGCTCACTTCTATACTTAACAGCTAGTAGGCCAGATATAATGTTTGCTACATGTTTATGTGCTAGATTTCAGGCTGATCCTAGAGAATCTCACTTGATAGCTATTAAGAGAATTTTCAGATATCTCAAGGGAACACCAAAACTTGGCATTTGGTACCCTAGAGATTCTGGTTTTGATCTAACTGGTTATTCAGATGCAGATTATGCAGGTTGTAGAATTGATAGAAAAAGTACAACAGGAACCTGTCAATTTCTAGGAAACAAGCTTGTGTCCTGGTTCAGTAAAAAGCAAAATTCAGTTTCTACTTCTACAGCTGAAGCTGAATATATTGTTGCTGGTAGTTGCTATGCACATATCTTATGGATGAAGAATCAATTGCTAGAATATCGTTTTCAAGTTGAGAGGATTCCTATTTTCTGTGATAACACAAGTACAATTGCCATCACTAAAAATCTAGTACAACATTCAAGGACAAAGCACATAGATATCAAGTACCACTTCATAAGGAAACATGTAATGAATGGTACCGTGGAGCTACATTTTGTTCCAAGTGAGAAGCAGCTTACAGATATCTTTACTAAGCCACTGGATGAATCCACCTTTTCAAGTTGGTAAGTGAGTTAGGTATGCTTAATTACTCTTAAATCTATATGAGTTAATTTGCAAGTTGAAATGCAGCCAAAAATTTAATTGATTTTTCAGTCTTGGATGAAATTTTGGCTTAGTTAAAATTTACATCTCGACGGATGATCTTTATCCATCGAGTTTGATCATCCGTCGGTATATTATTTGCTAATAAAAATCAATTATTTTTCTGGAATATTTTATGTCTCGACGGATAACTGTTTATCCTCATCCGTCCAATTGTCTTAATCTTAGCCGTTAATTTCCTGTACATTATCCATCGAGTATACTTACAGTTTGTAAGCATAACACGACGGATAATGGGTGGAATTTTTACAGTTTATTTTTAAACGGCTATTTTAGGCAATTTCTGTTGGTTACTTTATTTTACTTTATTATTTTTATCAGTTATTTTTGAGATAGTATAAAAGCTTATTTCATTTCAATCGCTTTTCTTTTATCATTCTCAATTCAACTGCTCTTATTTCATTCTCTCTCAAAGCACTTACTCTCTTTCTCTTCAAGCTCTTATTCTCTAACAATGGCACTTATTGTAAAGATTATGTCTCAAACTGGGTTCATTTATGAGAAGAACAATTTCACTGCACTAGTGAACAAGGGTATTCAGCAATCCGGTGACTATCACGAGATGATGGACTTTGTGAAGAATTGCAAGCTCAATTATGCCATGCTAGAATCACCCACAATCTTCTGTGAAGTTATTGAAGAGATGTGGACCACTGCTACCTACAACTCTACAGATAAGACTATCACACTCACCATTAAAGGTAAAGAATTCTGTATCAATAGTGATGTTATAAAAGCATGTTTCAAAATTCGTGATGACAATGTGACCTCACCACACACTAACATTGATATAATCAATATGCTTAATTCCATGAACTATGCACTTCCTACTTCTAAACTGAGTGACATTAGGAGAATGGGTCTTAAAAAAGAATGGAGTTTCATGTGTGATGTAGTTACAAAGGTTTTCTCTAGAAAGATCAGCAATTTTGACTCAGTGAATATTTCCATGCTTAACATGCTCTACATGCTAGTTACAGATAAGTATTTTAATTTTAATGACCTTGTTTTGTTTGAGTTAGGTTTTAAAATGGGAGAGTTAAATAAAAGAGGTAAGAATGTGTATTATGCTAGATTTCTTATGATGTTAGCTAACCACCTTTGTGAAGAGATTGTGCTTGAGAACCCTAACAACAAATTAGATTGTTGGGTTGAGAAAAGGCTCATTACATATTTGAACAGGGCCAATCATCACAAGGATGTGCCATTGTTCTATTTCCCTGTAATGCAAGCACCTCAGGTAAGTGAGCTAAGTTCATCTATCCCTACAACTATTCCAACCTCAACAATTTCTTTGAGTTCTAGTGTGGCTATGGTAACTGTGTCAATGACCAAACAGTTGCCATCAAAGCTACCAAAACTGCAATTATTTCAAAATCCAAATCAAAGAAAGCCCCCTCTGGTATCTCTCAAAAGATGCCAATTGTAAAATCCACTAAAGCCAAAGAGGGGAGTGTGAAGGTGGGTAAGTTAGGTGAGGGAAGGGGTGAACATCAAACAAACCCCAAGAATAAGGTTGTAGAGTTGAGTGGATCCCAACCTAGCCACACTGCAGTTTCCCAACAAACTGCAGTGCTTAAAAAGGACAAAAGCTCATTTCTAGCTGCATCCTCCCAAAAGGATGCAATTATTGAACAAAGCTCTCAACCAAGAGCACATGCCAAGAGGGTTAGGGACACAAGCTCACCCCAAACTTATGCCAGAAAGAAGAAATCTAAAACCATTGGGGATGCACAGGGTACACACACAGTGCAAACTGGTGCAACAGACACAGTCACTGCACCTTCACAAATTCAGTTTGATGTGGCTCCAATAAATGTGGAGTCACAGCCAAAATCTCTAGTTATAGAAGCACCTCAAACACCCAACTCACCAATAAATTCTCTGGATGTGGATATGATAAACACATCAATTCCTTATTCCCCTTCGTTAACTCTGTTGGGGAAGCCAAAATCTAGTGCAAGTGAGCATCATCTTTTAGATGATTTGTTGGCTCACTTGCCAATTCTTTCAGGAACTGTTGTATCATCTGTGCCCAAAATAACTTCAATCAGCACAGAGTCAACAATAGTTTCTATTCCCAGCTCATTCATTTCTACTCTCTCGACGGATATTGCTCATCCATCGAGTAGTGATTGTATCCCAACGGATAAGCTTGACAGCAGTTATCCGTCGGATAGCAAAACCACTCACTCGATGGATATCACTCATCCGTCGAGTATCTCTGCACAGCTTCAAACTTCATTTATTTCAAGTGCAGAAGATTTAGTGGTTGTACCGTCACTCTTAGGATTGAGAGAGAAGAGTATTTTGAGTGAGAGTTTGGGTTGCTCCCAGGAAAAAGCAGAGGAAATGAGTGAAACTATGCAATCCATTTCTTCAGGATTGGAAAAAGAGAGTGAGAGGAGTCCCACCTTAGTAGGTGAAGGTGAGGGTGTGAGGGTGGGGAGCCAGGGTGAGACCTTGATGTAACAAAAGAGAGAAAACGAGAGAAATGCAGGTACTGGAGCTATAAGGATGGATGTCATTGCTAGTGAGTCAATGAATGTCCAAGATGCAGACAGGGAAGGACTATCTCAGCATCCTAAAGCTGTTATAGATTCCACTTCCCTTGATGCTGAGGCAGTTACTCAGCCTGTTCCAGCTTATCAACTTCTAGCTGAACAGGGCAATGACAATGCAGAAAGGATGCTTATCAAATCAGTAAAGTAATTGTGCCTTCAATTACTATCTCAAAGCCATCAGTTACAGATAGTATAGATATGATCAATGCAGCAGTAGCCAACATAAGAGCAGCTAATAAGAAGAAGTTGAGTTTAGTCAACTGGGAGAAGATTGATGAGGAAATACAGAAGAAGTTTGAACTTGTCAAGGAACCAGTTAAGTCAGCCATCCATCACTCTCAAGTCAATCAAATTAGTGTGAATGAGATAAGCATGAACTATCTGGAAAGAGGACAGCCTTCATGCATCAAATCTCCAAAGTCTGAAATAATTCTTAAACCAAGGGTGAACTACTCAAAATCATCATTGAAGAACCCCTTGGATACTGTGTATGAGACACCCAAGCCTGATGAAAAGAAGCTTCTGTCAAGATCAATTGATTTCTACAAAGATCCAGCTGATTCAGCTTCTAAAAGGAGAATTGCCAAGATTTTCAGGAATGGGAAAGAAATTTGTGTGGTGGCTGGACATCCTCAATTTGCTCAAGCAAAGAGAGAAGAAAAGGCTAGATTGAAGTAGGAAAAGAAGCAAGCTGCTCTAGATGCTAAAAAGGCTAAATAGAAGAAAGAGCAAATTATTATCTTAGCCAAGCTACATGCTGTAAATTCATCACAACAAATTCCTGTTCAGCCATCTGAAATTACTGAATCAAAGAAGCAAGTTGAACAACAGAAGAAATCTCCAAGAATCAAGGAATTGGCTAAAAGAACTAAAAGGAAACTGGATATTGTTGACAAGGAATTGAAAGATCAATTTCCCAAGGAATCCACACCATCTACAACTCAAGCATCAAAGCCCTCTGTGGTTTTTGAAGATATCAGGGTGGTGGATCCCTACAGGAATATTCATGGTGAACCTATTGTGCCCAAGGATGAGCCAATAGAATGGGAGAACATACCAATTCCTGACTTCAATATACCAATCCTTAGCAAGCCAAGAAGAACAAAGTCAAGAACAGTCAAGAAAGTGAAGATGTCACCTCTCAAATCCAAATCTGTAGTCAAAGCTCAGTCCAAAGTCAATAGGGGAGATTACATGTACTTGTATGACATCAAAGAATTTTCTGATCTAAACCTCTATCTAGATGAACTAGATGAAGTGAGAGGAATTGATGCATACAGAAACCTACCTGAAAGGTTAGTGTTCAAGTACAAAGGAGGAAAGGAGATTCAGTGGCCACTTCAAAGGATCCTTCAAGAAAGCCAAGCTATACTGATTAAAGTTTATTCATCCTTAAAGAAGAACTTTGGGTTCAACATTACTGCAAGAAGATTGGTACTAAGAAGATTGAAGAGCTAAGGAGTGTTAGAGCTAAAGATGCACTTCCAAAGACTCTAATTATCCCTTACACAGGGAGAAGAGTGCATCTAAGGCCCTACTGGCTGATTGAGTTCGTGGATGACAAAGGTGTGAGAAGATTTTTCAGATTAGAAGACCAATTGAGCATCTCCAGCAATGAGACTCTTTTGGAAATGTAAGGAAAGCTAAATCTCCCAGAATCTGATGAATTGGAATTCCACAGGCAGCTCCAAAATCAGATTGAAGAAAACAACAGAAAGCTTGGAAAGAGATCCAGACCTTCAAGGAACTAGATAAATCTGCTCAGGCTAGAGGAGCATCTTGAAAATGACTGTAAGAAAAACTTTGTACATTTTGATATTTGAAGCACTTTTCAGTAATATCTACTTTCTTTTTAAAGTTGTATTTTTAGGGTGTTTTGTTATCATCAAGTGTAATAACCCCAATTTTTGGAATTTTTGAAACCCTTATGAATAGTGCTTTTGCTGATTATGCTGAATAAGAAAACTTTTCATACCACACTATGTAGGGGTTCTTTTATTGATCTTCTGAGATATTATTAGTACTCTATGTGGTATATAAGTGTATGTAAAGATCGTCAGAATCCAAATCCGAACACTTTGATTTTTCCCGAAAATCTACCAGATACCGAAAGAATTGAGTATAAGGTAATATGATTAAAAGGATTTAAATTCAAGTATTATAAGAGAGGATCATAAAAGGAATATAATGTATTGAGAAAGGTTAAGGGAACCCAAGTAATAAGATCCCGGGTATGATCCCTCAAACGATAAACGAGAACGAAAGTTAAGCGAACCGTATAACAGATCAGCGGTCATTAGCCAAGTGATTAGGAGTTAATCAAAGAGTTAGTGGAGGGTGATGTCATCTCACCAACAAGAAGAGGACAAGCATGGGAAGATTACATAGGACTGATGACCTAAGCATGACAAAAAGGGAAGGAAGGGTGGTTGATTTCAAGCCACACAATTTTACATGGTTAAAAGATAATTAAACAAAACAAAAGCAAAACAACCAACCAAACAAATCACAAATCACAAAAACACAACTTGACTTCTTTTTCTTCTTGAAGCTCTCGGCCTCTTTCTTAAGAAATGGGAAGTCCAAGCTCCTCCACTTGCTAATTTACAAGGTAATTATCCTAACTTCTCCTAGTTAAGTTACATACTTCCTAGGAATCTTAGCTTCAAAATCCTTTCCTAGCATTTCCTATAAATCATTCATGAAGATGGTGAATAGTACTTTCTTGAAATTAATTTTTGTGTTCTTGATTTCTTTGAAAGATCAAGCTTGTAGGAGGTTAGATTAAGGCTTCCATGGGCATTCCAAGGATATCTCATGGATTAAAAGCTTCAAGGAAGGTATAACTCTTCATGATCTTAGTCTTAAGCTTTGTTGTTTGGATTTCCTAATGTTTAGATGATGGGAGAGTGTAATGGGTGTGTAATCATGTTTAGAGCTTTGTTTAGTAAGTGGTTTTGTTGATTTTGGAGTTAGGAGTGATACTTGTTGGATTTAAAGTTCTTGGCCACATTTTTGACTTGGTTTAGATGAATAAGTTGAGATATTGAGTTATGGTTGAATGATATTGTATTGTGGTTGAATGATGGTGGAATGGTGATGATTGTGGGTTGTTTGTGAATTGAATTGGAGTTGTACGAAATTGGTAATCGCATAAACATAGCCGTCGTAATGCCCGATTTACCTTAGACTGTTTTTGTCCTTAACATCAGGACCCGTGAACTCACTGTTAAGTGTTGACCATTGCCATGTTTAGATAGTTCATGTTACGAGCTTCGTTTTGATATGTGGTTCGCTTGAATCCGAAGTACGGTTTAGGAGAAATGACCGTTTTAAGTTACGGCGTTTCGCGAACGAACCATTACCCCTCGCCTTACTTTGAAACCTTGGTTAAGGCCCTTAAATAACTAATTGGAGTATGAAACAATTATGTAAAGTGGATTAGGCAGTTGGTAGAGTACTCGCGAAAGAATCGCCTTAAAATTCTTAATGGTTAATTTATTAAAAATGGTGGAGACGAGGGTACTCGAATGACTTATGTGATTCGTTAAGCGTATAAGTTACCATAAGTGAACGTTAGGGTTCAATTGGTTAAAGTCAAGTTTCTTAAGCGACCGGGGTTTATTTCTGACTTCTGTTGTTGTTCATAGGTTATCGGACCCACTCTAAGCTTAAGTCTACCCCGGAACACTCAGGCAAGTTTTCTACCCGTTATACTGTTGTTGTGATGTAAATATATGTATATGCATTATCTTGTGATAAGTGCATGATTGTTATTAGCAAATTTTGCGATATATTAGAGCATACTGATATGGTATATATGCATGTCTATTTCGTAATCTTGATATCTAATTGTTGATTTAATTGCTTATAAGTTGCATAATACCTATGCTAGAGATAAGCAGTAGTTGCGTATACCCTTAGTATAGGGGACCCGAAGGTGAACATTTTTCTAAACCGGGAGTCGATGTTCCCGAGTATAATATATATATATATATATATTGATATAGTTTTCAAAACTATTAATCGAATAAGGTTTATTCGATAACTTTATTTTATTTAATGAATATTATTCTGAATATTCATTCGAGGACTTATGACTCCGCTTACTTTATTTAATGAATATTATTTTGAATATTAATTTGAGGACTTATGACTCCACTTATTTATTAAATAATATTCTTTATTTTATTAAAGAATAATGTTTAGATAATCAAACTTATTTTCGATTATTCAAATAAAGATCGTACTTTCGTATAAGTATATTTTTGGTTATTTATTATTCATTTCAAGTATAAGTTTTAAAACTTTTACTTTAATTATTTTTATAAGGATTATCCTTATGGGAATATTATTTAAATAATAATATTCAGATATTTTCTAATATATTGGGACTGATTTATTTTATTAAATCAGCATTACTCCAAACATTCTTAAAAATGTTTTCGAGTCTTCAAAATGATTTTAAAAGTTAGAGCGGATCCCAAAAACTCGTTTTCAGATTTAAGATCTTCCTTTCGAAGGAGACTTGAATATTCGCTCAAAAATCTTAGGGTTCCGGCTCTGTGGTGTATTTTATATTCGCAACGAGGTTGCTGTTTTGAGAAAACAATTTGATTACTTGCCCAATATTCGGGAAGTAAGTCCATCTAATTGAGTCGGTATAAGCGACAGGCCGGGGTACGGTCTATGAAGGTATAAGAGGCTGGGTGACAGTCCATCCACGCATGAGTGGCCGGGTAATGGTCTAGCGCGAGGTCCTAATGCGGCCAGGGTGATGACCGGCGAGGAATTCATCCGTCTACAGTAGAAAAGGTTACTTATTGGTATCTTTGCCTGGTCAGCAAGATATCAGGTGTATGCCAAAATTCTTTTCTTTCCAAATTCATTGGATATTACAACTCTATTCATACTTTACATGACAGAGGTCTTCAGGAAATGTATGAGAGATATATATATGGATATATATATATATCAGGACTTAATGAAGTATCTTGTAACTTCATTTCTTTTGAATGATATTCCAAGGATTGAATCTATTCAAATCATATCTTGTAGTCTCATCTATGTGATGAACTTTTGACACAGATTATACCTTGAACGGTGGTAGTTCAAGTAGTATTCGGAAAAGATATAAGTATATTGGAGTATCTTGTAACTTCATCTTTTAAACTTATATCTAGTAAATGATTATCTTGTGCATGTCAAAGATTTTCAGAAAAATGTTGAGACAAGGTTAGATATATGAGATCACCTTGCAATGATATTTTTATACAGTTATAAAATGGAACTCTGTGTATATTATACATGTCAGAGGATTTCAAAGATTGTGAAAAGTATATATGTATACTGAATATTTTGCGACTTGGTCGCGTTAAGATATCAGCTTGGTTCATTTCTTCTTGACCAAGACTTTCATGAGTACGATGAGAATGCTCATACATTGTTAATTATTATATATATTATTTCGGTGGGCAAGCTCACCCTTGCTTTCTTCTTTCATCACACAACAACAGATAGAAAAGATGAACATGACCAAGCTTCCAATTCGCAAGCGGTTAGGAAACGTTCCGCAGTTTTCTGGAAGCGTTGATGCCGCTGTAGCTGAGGTAGAAATTACCAATAGGCTAGGCTTTCAACTTCTGATGTACCAGACTTATGTATCTATATGAATTGTAATAATGGCAAAGAAATGTAAATTTATTCAGAAACCCTTTTAAGGTGTAACGGTTTATAACCGTGGTATAAAATAACTTGTGTTACTTTTGGTATTCATCTCTGAAACTATAACTTGTGGTGTGTGTGTATATTGTGGGGTCACAGTACTCAGTAGTTGGTTGACTGTTAAGATTAAGTATTGATAAGGGAAATGGAACTCGTGACAACCCGAATCCCCGACCCCGGATCTGGGGGTGTTACAGAAATGGTATCAGAGCCAAGCGTTATAAACCTCAGAGATGATATGACGTTAAAATAATAAGTTCACTAAGATAATAAGAACTCTTGCCAAGTTCATAGTCGGACTACCTAACGTAGTACTGACAGTTAAAACCCTTATGGGAACCCTTATAAATATCGTGATAGAAGTGTAGTTCGTTATCGTATATGGTAGCGGGACTCCGAACCCTGAGGTTGAGGAGAAACAACGCGTTGATGTTTTATTACTTATTGGAGATCAGATTATGGATCCGATAGAGCGTCCGAACGCGGGACCGGATGATGTTCATATTGAGGATGTAGCGGTTGAGGATGTTGTCCTAGAAGGGATTGTTGCTGAGAAGAATCTCGTGGAGGATCCTGACAAGAATGAATAAAGGACCACTGAGGAATTGATGACTATGGTTAGGGCGACTACCAGAGGTAGGATTGGCCGGTCACTACCGGAGGTGCATTCAAGTTTGTAAAGATAGTAGCCCTTTAACGCGGCTTACTCGTAAGACTGAGAAGTTTGAATGGACAGAGAAATACGAGAACAGCTTTCAAGAACTGACGTAAAGATTGGTGATGGCCCCTATGTTGGCATTGCCGGATGGAAAAAGGAGATTTTGTGATTTGTATTGACGCTTCGCATAAGGAATTAGGGTGCTCTTATACAGCACAACAAGGTACTCGCGTACGCGTCAAGAAGATTAAGGGAATATAAAATTCGATATCCCCACCCATGAGCTTGGGCTCGTGGCAATAGTTTTGCCCTAAAGATTGGAGGCACTACTTGTATGGAGAGAAGTGCGAGATTTACGTAAGCCATAAGTGCTCTAGTACATTTTCCCGTAGAAAGAGTTCAACGTACGCCAGAGGAGGCGGTTAGAGCTAATCAAGAATTATGATTGAGAGATTTTTTATCATTCAGGGAAAGCCAATGTGGTGGCTGATGCCCTTAGTAAAAAGGAGAGACTCAAGATGATAATGTATTTGGGAGAATTTATAAGAGATTTTGAGAAAATGGAAATAGAAGTGAAGGTAACCGGAGCCGGTACCGAAAAGCTGTTTGAGATTGCAATACAGTCCGAATTATCGGAAAAGAACATATTGTGCCAGAAAAAGTGATGAATGAAGGCAGAGAGCCAACAATTAGATAAAAGATTAATACCGAGAAAGATGATAAGGGAATAATGAGGTATTCCTACAGAATTTGGGTTCCAAATGTTCAAGAGCTTAAAGATGAGATCTTAGATGAAAGCTAGTTTGAGGAATAAGATTTAGAGCTAACCCTGAACGTGATAGTCAGGGAGGTCGCCATCAAGATAGAAGGAACCCATAACATAATGAAGTGGAAAATGAGGATTTAAAACATGTAGGATGACCCCGATTATGGGGAGGAGGAGGGAATGTTCAGACTAAGGAAACAAAAGTCGAGTAAGGAAAGGAGACCCGAGACGGTACTCCTATACGACAATTTATGGAGCTTTCTAGACAGAACTTAGACTATTATCCCCAACCACCACCCTGAGGAAACAATGCGGTGAGAAATTGTCTCAGGACCTTTAGGTCTCTAAGCTCTCAGAGTTCCAAGGAACAAGCTGACCCAGTCGAGGCAAGAGCCTGGCTAAAGAAAATATAGGAATCATTTGAGATTCTAAATGATTGACAAATCACAAAAGACTATTTTTGTCACTTACCCTCCTAAGAGAGAGGCCACCCGCTGGTGAAAGGCCAAGGAAGGCACGGAGCAAGAGATTATAATAAACTGATTTAAGTTCAGTCAATTGTTTTCAGGAAAGTACTTCCCAAGATTATGGAGATAGTGTAAAAGCTTTAGAGCCAGAACAAAGGCAGAAGAGTATGATGAATTATGAATCTAAGTTGTAAAAGTTGTCAAGATTCGTTCTGAGGACACGAATCCAGAATGACGGGATGTTTGAAATCAATGCTTATGTTGTGTTAGTTCATGAAATAATGATAAGAGAAAGGAAATTAAAAAGAAACTGAAGTGGAAAGGAATATAAAGGCAATAGACTTTGAGGAATGATAAGGGAGTTGGGTATGAGGAAACCCTAAAGACTCGTAGCAATAGAAATAGAAAAGTATGTAATCGTCAGGATGAGGGTGATTCACCATGAGTTAAAGTTGATGATTGAAGGAATAAGAGATACATATATTTTATCCCCTGTAAGTTGGGAGGATTCGAGGAAACCTTGAGATAGTTCGAAGGATAAATAATGAGACGCGGATAGACTGAGGAGACAAGGAAGTAAGAAATTAGGAAAATTGGATGAAGGAAGTGACATTCAAGAATGTGAAGTGTAAGACCGGTGGCTTGATACCCAGAAAGGGAGACGCCAGGTATGAAAGATACCCCAACATTGAGATGAGTGTTGAGATAAACAACAAAAGTAAATAAGGAATTATTAAGAAGAAGTTCACGTTGAACACGACCAATATCTTCCAGAACATCCTTGTTATCGTTACCCAATTTAGGCAAGAAAAGCGGATAACCGTTGTTATCTTTTGGAGGCCATATTGATTGACCTCATTTTGAATACGGATGTTATTGTGAAATTCGGAATATACTATCGAGGTGGGAATGATTGAATAAGACACCCTTATCAGGGATATATGACTTGATTTATCCATGGAAGGATGCATGTACCTTTTTAAAGGTGGAATTAAGGATAGAACATCGGTAACTTAAAATGAATCCTAGGGGAATGCATAAAGGTTGGCATTTCACCCTTAATAGGGATAGTATGAGTTTTGACAGTATGAATTAGAAAGGATTAAGGTAATAACAACCTTTAAGGATCAGTGGAGAAATTTTTCAGAAGTATATAGACAATGATTCTGGTATTAATAAATGGTATCTTGATATGCCCTGTATCTAGGGAATACAGGAGGAACGATTCAAGGATAACCTTAGAGGTTTTACAAGGAGAAAGGTAATATTCAAAATTCTCAAGAATAGAAATGTTGATAAAGGAAATATGACGTAATTATAATGATGCCAAGTGGGGCACGTGTTAAACCACGAGAAAGTATGGATCGAACCAGTAAAGGTCAAAATTGTTCAGGGAAATTAGGACCTAAGATAAAAGATGTTCTAAGTATGATTGAGAGTCAGCCGTGACAGTGATTAACGTTTAAAGACTGAGGTAATAACTTATGGAAAAATGGTGATATTTTTTTTTACTCATCAGATTTTAAGGAAAACATCTTCACATAAGCAGTGATAGAAATGAGGTAGAAAATTTATTTGAAGGTGGTTAAAATGACATTGACTGTAAGGAAATTTTACTATCAGGAAATGCCAAAGAGGTGGCCGACACTTTAAAGGTAAGAGGATAATTATAGGCGCTTGTGCCAAAGGAATACAGTGATGATGGTTAAAGCTGTGAAGGTTGTATTATGGTTTGGAAGATTGACATTCCTTCTGATGACTGTGCAATACCCAACCGTAATAGTAGTTGGTAAAGGTTTAATTCGTGTAATCGCCATGAGCGGGCTATCTATCTCTGAAGGTACTATCTTGAGATAAGCCAGGACCATGTTTCAAAAAGGACTAGACGAACCTTTGAGTTAAGTCTTCTATTTAAGGCATATGATTAAGAATGGTATAAACCTGCTATCGTTGCTTTGATTGAAACCCTTCTGCAATTTTATCTGCGTCATGTCATGAAAGTACATCAGAATTTGGAGTGTTCTTCATGAATTATGAATGGTGATTATGTTAACTCCTTAGAAGAATTCTATACGACATGTATGGACTTTGTATGGTTAGATATTAAGATTTCATGGAAAGTGAATGACAACAGTAGGTCAGTGGTGGACCATAGTAATACAGCAATGATTCTGCGAGTAATGAGCTGATTACAACCGTGAGAGTTGTATTGGAATGGATGTTGAGATTGAGTACCACTAATCGGGTCGTGTTGACGTATAAGTTATCTTTGATAGAAAAACTAGGTCAATTATTTACCTATTGAATATTTATTCCTTCTTATCAATAGAGAGTCGTATTACTATACGAGGAAGGTTGCGATGCAAGCATAGAATTCTAGTAACGATGATGTCTAGAATGAGATCCCAGATTCGATTTTCGATATCGAGGGAGTTTCAAAGGTGATTTGTTGGGTCCCAATGTGTTTGTAGAAGGGGGGGTTGAATACAAACAGTACCGAATAATCGAATAAAATGCGGAATAAAAAATGTGAAACAAAATTCAAGTTAAATAAAAATATTATTAAACTTGAAAGGTGTTACTACAACTGTATCGATTACATGGTATTAATCTCAAATCAATTATCACAAATCTAGAATAAATTCGACATGAACTTTTTCTATTTTTGTAATAATTAGAATCAAATGCTAAACGCGATTTGAGATTAAGTTCTAGGGATTTTAATCCGCTAGATTGATACACAAGAACAAGATAAATAATTCTAGTGGTTTGGATTTAACATTAACAAACTAGAAATTGATCTTGAATTTCTGCAGATGAAGAATGTTATATTTCAAGGCGGCTGCACTTTTTGTTCTTGACTTGTGTTTTTGTATTAAAATGATATGCTGCTTCTCTGCTTCTATTTAATCAATCAGCTGAATCAATTGAATTGGAATGACAATCCTTTAAGCTTGCAAGACTTTCGGTAGGACAATTGAATGAACTAGCAAGACAATCTGAATGAACTAGCATGACAATCAGAATGAACTAGCAAGACAATCATCCTCCTGATGTAACTTTCGGTGTAACAATTGAATATGGCCTAGCATGACAATCGGTATGACAATCCTGATTGTCATGCTAGTTCATTTTCAATTGTCTTGCTGATTTAATGCTTGAATTTAATCCAATTAAACTTCTGAAAATTCCTAAAATTCCTAGAATTAAATCAGAATTAATTAATCAATTAATTCAATTAATAAATAAATTATTCTTCGCAGATATAATTTATTTTCTTAATTAAATTAGATGAATTAATTAATTAATAGATAATTAATTCTAGTCTTGAGCAGCAACCATTCTTCTGCAAATCTTCTGAAAATCACTGAAATTTATGAATCAATTCCACCACTTCAACGTTGACACTCGATGTACTGTCTGGTTCATGAGTGACTAACTTCCGTGACGTTTCTTCATGTCTTGACTCTGACACTTTGATTTTCTTCAGATTAAATCCTTGTAATTAATGATACTCTGACGAGATCTCTGTCACTTGATTAAATCCACGATCTTGATTTATATCACTGAGGCATGATCAACTTCTTGAACTTCTTCCAGTGAATTAACTCCTCAAGTCTGTAGATGAACTTTGTCTCTGAATCCTTTGACAGATATTACTTTGCGAGATCTCTCTGACGGTAGATCTACTATTTACTTATTATATTCTTATTTGAGTTGAGTTGAATCCTCGAATATACAAATAGGTCTATGACATATGACTTACAATCTCCCCCTATTTGTTTGTTAGACAATAACACACAAATACCTAGAGGATAACTCAACTAACAAATAAGAAAAAGATATAAACAGAAATGCAAAGTAAATAGCAGAAAAGTTCTGGATGAGATTTAACATTTTCCAGATTCCAAGTAGATGTTCCTCTAGACTGAACATATCTTCAAGTAGTTCCATCTTCATTTGTACAACCACATTTCCTGTTGAGAAGCCCATATCTCTTGCTTCTCCCCCTATGAGAATCAACTGATTAAAGAAGATCACCTTCGTTTTACCACCTCTCCCGTACAATAGGATCCGCAGATAAAAACCACTGGTACTCCCCTAACAGCTTCTTCCCTTACTAGGAAATCACCTTGTGTTTACCACCTCTCCCGTACAATAGGATCCGTAGTTAGAAACAACAATGGTGTGGTGTAGTGTACATTTTTAGGATCTTTTTCTTCCTCCCTGCTATTTCTCCCCCTTAGTTGAGGAATCCTCCAAACTATTACTTAAGCTTCTATCTCCCCCTTAAAGAAGGAATGTATGCCGTCGTCTGAAGGAGTTCTCATATTTCACTTGGTTGGAAAAGAAATAACAAGTAGTTTCTCTTTCTTCCTCACTGTGAGTGTGTGATCCTGTTTTAGTGTACCTCACATGTGTTTCACTCTTCTCTCCACTCGTGTTTACACTCATTCTCACAAGTGTATCACTCTTCTCTCATAGCTCCATAATCCAGCTGTACCTGCAAGGAAAATCACCTTAGCCATCCTTAAGGAGGTCACAGGTGGTGCAATGGGAGTTCACAAATCCCCATCCTTGTTAAACTCGTCAGATGAATCTGAGTCATAATTTACAAGTTGCTAGTTTCCCTTTTAGGGTTCCAGATTTGAATTCTGGGAAGGTAAACAATGATCCAAAGAATTTAGCATAAAGATCAAAGTTCCCTTCTAATGTCTGTGAAGACATTTCCTTGTGACTTATCAGGTAATATCTGAATCATTGTCAACAAGTTGCCGATCTGCACCTATGTCAGATCCACTATCCGCAGATGCATCCAGGGGATTTAAGCCTGGGGAGGTAGACACTGACCACTGACATATGGCTTTTGGATCAGTATCCTCTCCTAACACTTGTAAAGGCAATTGGTCCACTAACGAACCTTGAACAATCGAATCTGACCTTAAAATGGTCGAAACTCTTGTTTCCGTCAACTCATCCTTTGTGTGTGTAACCTCTCCTTGTGCATCAAGAATTGATTATGTTTGAAGTGGTGACACTACATCGGATACCTTGGCCGACAGGCAAAATTCAATAGACTCACCCTGTTGAGAGAATGAATCTAGTAACTGTTTTTGTGCCTTTTCAGCCATTACATCTTTTTGAGAAGATGTATGGGGGCTAGCAGTTGTCTCGGTTTAAATACTACTCATCTATGTAGGAGACAGAGCTACTGGGTTGACTACAGAACCTTCCTTATGTGGTGCACTAGGCACTATCTCCCTCACGCTCATTCATACTACTTTTAGTGGTAAAAGAGTGTTGGTTGGTTCTGTTTTTGTGTTTGTCTTTACAGTCTGGGATAGACGTTGTGGGTTTTCAACCTCATGACTGTCAATGAAAGAAAGTCATTGGAGACTGAACCTGTATCATAGAACATATGGTAATAGAGAGAAAATGATTTACAATAGTGATTTCAAAAGATTTTACATGAAATAAGAAATCACTAATGTAGAAAGAAGTTTAATTTTTTTTTTTTAAAATGAATGAGTTTTTGATAAAACATTGATCACTTAGGGTAAAGTCTAAGTAATTCTCATTCATGTCAAAAGCTTACAAATATCTGCAACATAATGTTAACAACATATCATTGACCGATACTTGTCAAGTACTTTAGATACTAATTGTTATGTTGCATAATTATGACGACTCTACTAGTTCATATAAAATTATAACTTCTGTTAGAGTGCCATACCATGTCCTTGATGATTGCTTGAGCAGTATACTAGTTCATACCAACCTGAAGTGAGATTGTGAAGAAGAGATTGCATAGTCCAATAGATATGCAGCTGCAAAGTCCATGAACTGTGGTGTACTGACTTCCTCTTTTAACTCACCAACCAGGAGTACACTTGTACACATCTTACTAGAGTCCAATTCCAAGTGTAATGTGCAGCAGGTGCCTGATATGTCGTAATATTCTCAAGTCTCGTCACTGGTGCTATATGTTAGATACTGCTTCCTGATAATAACCTAGCACAATATACAAAATTATAATGATAACATTCCCAGCTTGCAAACAGCCATATCCCTCAGATAAACCTTTGCTGTTATCTCCAAAGGTAACCAGGGGGCCAGCTTTCTCAATCCACATCTGATAGCAGGGCTCTATCTCCGGTCATATGTCTTGATGATCCACTTGTCAAGAATCCACACTACCGGTTACACCTGTATACTGCCCTGCACTTCAAATGGATTAGACCTTCTTCGGAACCCAAACTTGGTTGGGCCCGGCATACTTGTAGAACTGTCCTTTGTCAGACAAAACAACATTTTTAATTTTAATGGTCTCAACATTCTCAATGACTGAACATTTGACCTTGTAAACAGCCTTAACAAATTTCTGTTTAAGCTTAGGCACAAATGTCTCCTTTCTAGCCTTAGAAGGACTAGCAGTCTTAGACCTATCATGCTTCATGTTATTCACATGCTGACGAGGAGTAGTCTTATCATTAGACACATGCTTACCATTAAAATAAGCATACATCATATTAAAAGCACAAGACATACAATTAGCAACACCACATGCTTTATGAGAGTGATTAACAGCAGGCAATTTATGCATGGTAGACATGGCATTATTGTTATCCAACTCATGTGTGTCTGAGTTAGTCTCAGTTGCTTTCACAACTTTGACTGGAACTTTCGACTCACTTGACTTGGAAACAATCTTCTCATAAGCATGATCCTCAGCACGTATTTCTTCTTGAATAACAGAAGAGGTCGCATCAAATGGTTCAGCAATTGATGCTTTATAGAGGGGTTCATCAACACCCTTAAGCACATGTGGTACTTCCCTCCCTTTAGCACATACATGAGGAGGGGAGTTTATGCCTAATTCTCCAATAGCAGCATTGTAATCATAACCTATTCCAGATGTTTGATTAACAGCTTGCTTACTGTAGAACTCTTTAGCCTTCGAACAAGAATTGAAGTAGGCTCTAACCTTAGTCTCAAGACCGGTGATCTTGTCTTTGAGAATAGTTTCGAGTTTTCTATAACAGTCAACTCTATTCTCTAGAAAAGATACCTGTTCTTTTAATTTGTCTTGATTAATGTGCACAAGTCTTAATTCATTGACCTCTTTCTCAAGGTCTGTGATCTGTAAACTTAACAGTTCATTATCACGACGTGCACAATCTAAGTTACCTCTTAGATGATAAACCATTTCAGCATCAGAAAGTTTTACCTCTATTCTTGATGATGAAGCTTTTCCATCAATAGCCATAAGAGCAAGATTTCCTTCATCTTCATCTTCACTGTCAGTATCATCCCAGCTTCTTCCCTTTGCCAGATAAGCCCTTTCAGAGTTCTTTCTTACTTGCTTTGGCTTTCTACATTCTGTGGCAAAGTGTCCCAACTCATTGCAGTTATAGCATCTAATGGTGCTCCGATCAACCATCCCTGTTTTGTATCCACCACTGCTGGTGTTAGAGGATGAAGATCCACCTTTCTGGAATTTGTTGTAGTTGGACTTGTACTTAAGCTTGGGATTCCTCTTGAATCTGACATGGGAGAATCTCTTGACAATTTGGGCCATTGACTCGTCTTCCAATTGCTCCAGCTCTTCCAAGGAATAAAAATCATCACTTGATTGATTTGTAGTAGGAGGATCATATTCTGCTACTAACTCATTTTCCTCACCCTTGGAAAACTGTACCATTCTTTCTAACTGTTGATATTGTTGTTGTTGTTGACCTTCAGCTACAAGTGCAGTAGATGTGCTGACCATTATATCCTTCCCGTAGACTTCCTTCTGTTGAATCTGCTCCAACTCATAGGTTTTTAACACTCCATAGAGCCTGTCCAAAGAAATCTCACTCAGATCTCTAGCTTCTCTAATGGCAGTGATTCTATGTTCAAGATGAGCTGGCAGTGTTAAAAGGAACTTTTTGTTGACCTCCCTGATTGAATAATACTTTCCATTGATGTTCAGGTTGTTGATCAACGCATTGTACCTCTCAAACACTTCAGTAATTCCTTCTCCTGGATTTGATTTGAAATGTTCATATTCAGAGGTTAGGATTTCCAACTTGTTCTCCCTAACTTCCTCTGTGCCTTCATTAATCACCTCAATAGTTTCCCACATGTGTTTGGAATTTTTACAGTTCATCACATGTCTGTTCATCAAGGGATCAAGGGAATCAATTAATATTAATTGAAGGCTGGCATCCAAGGAGGCTTCTTCCTTCTCAGCAGGAGTAAAATCTTCAGGCTCTTTTGGATAGGTTCTAGCTTCAGTAGTCACCACACCATCTATTATTACCTCCGGTTCAATAATCATCGGAGTTTTTATACCCTTCTTTAACAAGTTTGAATATTTGGGATTTGCAACTTGTAAAAATAATAGCATCTTCTTCTTCCACATGATATAATTCTCTTTATCAAATTGTGGAATTTTAACGGTTCCAACTTTATGTGAAGTCATTATGAATTTTTGAATAAATAAAAATTCAAGGAGTTGAAAAATCACAAAAGTCTAGGATCTTGATTTGTTCGTTAATCAGAAGGCTCTGATACCAATTGTTGGGTCCCAATGTGTTTGTAGAAGGGGGGGTTGAATACAAACAGTACCGAATAATCGAATAAAATGCGGAATAAAAAATGTGAAACAAAATTCAAGTTAAATAAAAATATTATTAAACTTGAAAGGTGTTACTACAACTGTATCGATTACAAGGTATTAATCTCAAATCAATTATCACAAATCTAGAATAAATTCGACATGAACTTTTTCTATTTTTGTAATAATTAGAATCAAATGCTAAACGCGATTTGAGATTAAGTTCTAGGGATTTTAATCCGCTAGATTGATACACAAGAACAAGATAAATAATTCTAGTGGTTTGGATTTAACATTAACAAACTAGAAATTGATCTTGAATTTCTGCAGATGAAGAATGTTATATTTCAAGGCGGCTGCACTTTTTGTTCTTGACTTGTGTTTTTGTATTAAAATGATATGCTGCTTCTCTGCTTCTATTTAATCAATCAGCTGAATCAATTGAATTGGAATGACAATCCTTTAAGCTTGCAAGACTTTCGGTAGGACAATTGAATGAACTAGCAAGACAATCTGAATGAACTAGCATGACAATCAGAATGAACTAGCAAGACAATCATCCTCCTGATGTAACTTTCGGTGTAACAATTGAATATGGCCTAGCATGACAATCGGTATGACAATCCTGATTGTCATGCTAGTTCATTTTCAATTGTCTTGCTGATTTAATGCTTGAATTTAATCCAATTAAACTTCTGAAAATTCCTAAAATTCCTAGAATTAAATCAGAATTAATTAATCAATTAATTCAATTAATAAATAAATTATTCTTCGCAGATATAATTTATTTTCTTAATTAAATTAGATGAATTAATTAATTAATAGATAATTAATTCTAGTCTTGAGCAGCAACCATTCTTCTGCAAATCTTCTGAAAATCACTGAAATTTATGAATCAATTCCACCACTTCAACGTTGACACTCGATGTACTGTCTGGTTCATGAGTGACTAACTTCCGTGACGTTTCTTCATGTCTTGACTCTGACACTTTGATTTTCTTCAGATTAAATCCTTGTAATTAATGATACTCTGACGAGATCTCTGTCACTTGATTAAATCCACGATCTTGATTTATATCACTGAGGCATGATCAACTTCTTGAACTTCTTCCAGTGAATTAACTCCTCAAGTCTGTAGATGAACTTTGTCTCTGAATCCTTTGACAGATATTACTTTGCGAGATCTCTCTGACGGTAGATCTACTATTTACTTATTACATTCTTATTTGAGTTGAGTTGAATCCTCGAATATACAAATAGGTCTATGACATATGACTTACATGATTGTCTATAAGCTCGAGGAAGAGCATGGGTCCATAGAATGATGGATGGAATAGCAAAAATATTTAGGCATGTGAAATACGATGCTATAATACTTGATATTGATATAAATACATATATGTTTTGTTCTCCTATGACAAACCTCTATAGTTCAGAGGTAGATTCCAAGCCAGATATTTTATGGCAATAAATTTTTTTACGTATATACAATTCTCTTCAGTTTGTTCTTTTCTCTTCTTTTCATTTCATGTAAGCTGAGAAGAACAACCCTTCTAGAAGGGGAGGTATTGCCGAATGACTATCGATCTGTGTGATAGAAGCCTAGTAGGATACCACATGTTTAATTGCTTGTCAAGTACTAAAGGCTGGCCACCTTCTATACTAACTATGCAATAGAACAAGTGTTCATGATCATAGTGATCTCTCAACAAATTCCTTTACTTCTATATGATTGATCAAACTTTGGAAAATAGAAACAGCTGAAAAAGGAGTAGTAAAGTTATGGTGGTATTCGGAATGGAAACACATTCACGATACTAAGGTTGACGTGGTTATTAAAAGGTTATAGAACGCTAACGAGCAAAAGTATAACCAGTATAATATTAGGAACGGAAGGTAGTAGCGATTACGAACTGGAAAAGAATGGGTATTGAGAAGCAAAAGCTCTAATGCTAAAAGCTATAATGAGAGTCTGTGCAATAGACTTGAAAGAATTTGGAATGATCACTTAACGCAGATTGAGTTTTCTCACGATAATAGATCGTATGTCAGTATCGAGATGTCACCTTATGAGATCCTTGAGGGAAGACAATGTCGATCTCCCTTATGTTGGGATGAAGTTGTAGAGCGCAAGATGCTCAGACCCGCAGTAGTCCAAAGGACCAAGGATATAATAGATCTAATCAGAGGACGGGTGGTAGTAGCCCAAGATGGACATAAGAAGTATGTTGATTTGACATGAAAGGACAAAGAATAGGAAGTAGGGGACCTAGTGCTATTATAGGTATTCCCTTGGAAAGGATGGATGTGGTTCGGAAAGAAAGGAAAGCTAAGCCCACGAATTGTTGGACCCTTTGAGATACTAAGACGGATTGGGAAGTTAGCTTACGAGCTAGCCTTACCCCCGAACCTACAACAAGTTCATAATGTGTTCTATGTGTCAATGTTAAGGAAGTGTAATTCGGATGCCAGAAAAATAGGGGCATATGAGCGCATAGACATGCAACCAGACGTAACCTGTATGGAGCAACCAGGTAGGGTTATAGATGAAAAAGGAACAAGTGCTTAGGAGAAGGGTTATCAAACTATTCAGAGTTTGATGGAAGAACCACAATGTGGGAAAATTTACTTGAGAGTTAGAAAGTGCAATGCTAAGAAAGTATCCCTATTCATTTTCTATCTGATTCCGGGACGGAATCCTTTTAAGGAGGGGAGACTGTAATAACCCCAATTTTTGAAATTTTTGAAACCCTTATGAATAGTGCTTTTGCTGATTATGCTGAATAAGAAAACTTTTCATACCACACTATGTAGGGGTTCTTTTATTGATCTTCTGAGATATTATTAGTACTCTATGTGGTATATAAGTGTATGTAAAGATCGTCAGAATCCAAATCCGAACACTTTGATTTTTCCCGAAAATCCACCAGATACCGAAAGAATTGAGTATAAGGTAACATGATTAAAAGGATTTAAATTCAAGGATTATAAGAGAGGATCATAAAAGGAATATAATGTATTGAGAAAGGTTAAGGGAACCCAAGTAATAAGATCCCGGGTATGATCCCTCAAACGATAAACGAGAACGAAAGTTAAGCGAACCGTATAACAGATCAGTGGTCATTAGCCAAGTGATTAGGAGTTAATCAAAGAGTTAGTGGTGGGTGATGTCATCTCACCAACAAGAAGAGGACAAGCATGGGAAGATGACATAGGATTGATGACCTAAGCATGACAAAAAGGGAAGGAAGGGTGGTTGATTTCAAGCCACACAATTTTACATGGTTAAAAGATAATTAAACAAAACAAAAGCAAAACAACCAACCAAACAAATCACAAATCACAAAAACATAACTTGACTTCTTTTTCTTCTTGAAGCTCTCGGCCTCTTTCTTAAGAAATGGGAAGTCCAAGCTCCTCCACTTGCTAATTTACAAGGTAATTATCCTAGCTTCTCCTAGTTAAGTTACATACTTCCTAGCAATCTTAGCTTCAAAATCCTTTCCTAGCATTTCCTATAAATCATTCAAGAAGATGGTAAATAGTACTTTCTTGAAATTAATTTGTGTGTTCTTGATTTCTTTGAAAGATCAAGCTTGTAGGAGGTTAGATTAAGGCTTCCATGGGCATTCCAAGGATCTCTCATGGATTAAAAGCTTCAAGGAAGGTATAACTCTTCATGATCTTAGTCTTAAGCTTTGTTGTTTGGATTTCCTAATGTTTAGATGATGGGTTAGTGTAATGGGTGTGTAATCATGTTTAGAGCTTTGTTTAGTAAGTGGTTTTGTTGATTTTGGAGTTAGGAGTGATACTTGTTGGATTTAAAGTTCTTGGCCACATTTTTGACTTGGTTTAGATGAATAAGTTGAGATATTGAGTTATGGTTGAATGATATTGTATTGTGGTTGAATGATGGTGGAATGGTGATGATTGTGGGTTGTTTGTGAATTGAATTGGAGTTGTACGAAATTGGTAATCGCGTAAATATAGTCGTCGTAATGCCCGATTTACCTTAGACTGTTTTTGTCCTTAACATCAGGACCCGTGAACTCACTGTTAGGTGTTGACCATTGCCATGTTTAGATAGTTTATGTTACGAGCTTCGTTTTGATATGTGGTTCGCTTGAATCCGAAGTACGGTTTAGGAGAAATGACCGTTTTAAGTTACGGCGTTTCGCGAACGAACTATTACCCCTCGCCTTACTTTGAAACCTTGGTTAAGGCCCTTAAATGACTAATTGGAGTATGAAACAAATATGTAAATTGGATTAGGCAGTTGGTAGAGTGGATGTAGCGCAGCTTGGTAGCGCGTTTATTTTCGTGAAAGAATCGCCTTAAAATTCTTAATGGTTAATTTATTAAAAATGGTGGAGCCGAGGGTACTCGAATGACTTATGTGATTCGTTAAGCGTATAAGTTACCATAAGTGAACGTTAGGGTTCAATTGGTTAAAGTCTAGTTTCTTAAACGACCGGGGTTTAATTCCGACTTATGTTGTTGTTCATAGGTTATCGGACCCACTCTAAGCTTAAGTCTACCCCGGAACACTCAGGCAAGTTTTCGTAATATATTGGAGCATGCTGATATGGTATATATGCATGTCTATTTCGTAATCTTGATATCTAATTGTTGATTTAATTGCTTATAAGTTGCATAATACCTATGCTAGAGATAAGCAGTAGTTGCGTATACCCTTAGTATAGGGGACCCAAAGGTGAACATTTTTCTAAACCGGGAGTCGATGTTCCCGAGTATAATATATATATATATATATATATTGATATAGTTTTCAAAACTATTTATCGAATAAGGTTTATTCGATAACTTTATTTTATTTAATGAATATTATTCTGAATATTCATTCGAGGACTTATGACTCCGCTTACTTTATTTAATGAATATTATTTTGAATATTCATTTGAGGACTTATGACTCCGCTTATTTATTAAATAATATTCTTTATTTTATTAAAGAATAATGTTTCGATAATCAAACTTATTTTCAATTATTCAAATAAAGATCGTACTTTCGTATAAGTATATCTTTGGTTATTTACTATTCATTTCAAGTATAAGTTTTAAAACTTTTACTTCAATTATTTTTATAAGGATTATCCTTATGGGAATATTATTTAAATAATAATATTCAGATATTTTCTAATATATTGGGACTGATTTATTTTATTAAATCAGCATTACTCCAAACATTCTTAAAAATGTTTTCGAGTCTTCAAAATGATTTTAAAAGTTAGAGCGGATCCCAAAAACTCGTTTTCAGATTTAAGATCTTCCTTTCGAAGGAGACTTGAATATTCGCTCAAAAATCTTAGGGATCCGACTCTGTGGTGTATTTTATATTCACAACGAGGTTGCTGTTTTGAGAAAACAATTTGATTATTTGCCCAATGTTCGGGAAGTAAGTCCATCTAATTGAGTCGGCATAAGCGACAGGCCGGGGTACGGTCTATGAAGGTGTAAGAGGCTGGGTGACAGTCCATCCACGCATGAGTGGTCGGGTAACGGTCTAGCGCGAGGTCCTAATGCGGCCAGGGTGATGACCGGAGAGGAATTCATCCATCTACAGTAGAAAAGGTTACTTATTGGTATCTTTGCCTGATCAGCAAGATATCAGGTTTATGCCAAAATTCTTTTCTTTCCAAATTCATTGGATATTACAACTCTGTTCATACTTTACATGACAGAGGTCTTCAGGAAATGTATAAGAGATATATATATATATGGATATATATATCGGGACTTAATGAAGTATCTCGTAACTTCATTTCTTTTGAATGATATTCCAAGGATTGAATCTATTCAAATCATATCTTGTAGTCTAATCTATGTGATGAACTTTTGACACAGATTATACCTTGAACGGTGGTAGTTCAAGTAGTATTCAGAAAAGATATAAGTATATTGGAGTATCTTGTAACTTCATCTTTTAAACTTATATCTAGTAAATGATTATCTTGTGCATGTCAAAGATTTTCAGAAAAACGTTGAGACAAGGTTAGATATATGAGATCACCTTGCAACGATATTTTTATACAGTTATAAACTGGAGCTCTGTGTATATTATACATGTCAGAGGATTTCAAATATTGTGAAAAGTATATATGTATATATATACTGAATATTTTGTGACTTGGTCGCATTAAGATATCAGCTTGGTTCATTTTTTCTTGACCAAGACTTTCATGAGTACGATGAGAATGCTCATACATTGTTAATTATTATATATATTATTTCGGTGGGCTTGTTGCTTACCCTTGCTTTCTTCTTTCATCACACAACAACATATAGAAAAGATGAACAGAACCAAGCTTCCAATTCGCAAGCGGTTAGGAAATGTTTCGCAGTTTTCTGGAAGCGTTGATGCCGCTGTAGCTGAGGTAGAAATTATCAATAGGCTAGGCTTTTAACTTCTGATGTACCAGACTTATGTATCTATATGAATTGTAATAATGGCAAAGAAATGTAAATTTATTCAGAAACCCTTTTAAAGTGTAACGGTTATAACTGTGGTATAAAATAACTTGTGTTACTTTTGGTATTCATCTCTGAGACTATAACTTGTGGGGTGTGTGTGTGTATATTGTGGGGTCACAGTACTCAGTAGTTGGTTGACTGTTAAGATTAAGTATTGATAAGGGAAATGGAACTCGTGACAACCCGAATCCCCGACCCCGGATCTGGGGGTGTTACATCAAGTATCTCTTAATTTATGGCTACAATTCCAGTAGACATAAATTGAGGGAGATTGTTGTGTATATGTTGTGTACTTGATGATTTCATGAACAAAACACCTTGGTAGATTTTACTTAATGAAATTATGTAGCACTCGACGGATAGGATTTATAGTCCCGAAGGATGACTCATTATAGTCCCGACGGATGATGACTTATTATCCATCGAGTGAGTAGCTAATGTAACAATAAGTCTGTAGCACATTTCTACATACACCATTGTATAGATTATGTAAGTAGTATTCAAGTCATGTTGAATTTAACTAGATATGCAGAATAGGTTGATTAATTGTACATAGATGATGTCTTGTAATTCTGCAAGTCAAGTTCCAGATTGCTACCCGACGGATAAACTACAATGAAGTCAATGGATGATCAACTAGACAACCCGACGGATGATCAATAACCCGACGGATGATCATGAACCTGACGGATAAAGAATTCAAATATCTGTTGACAGTGACAACACAGTCACATGCGTCGAGTGGATGCAAATGGAATGTGGTATCCTATTCAACTGGGTTTTCGAGAATAAATAAGCATTGCCATTTCCATGCTATTATGAAGATATTCAAAGATGCTGGAATAGAGTAATGAAGTAGCATTATAATAGACTAGATAGTTTTTCTTTTATTATCCTGTCTCATTACTTTGTAATCTTGGTGGTATATAAACCAAGAAGTAGCAACTAAGAAACCATCGAACTAAGCAATAAAGCAGAGAAACATTTGTAAGCAGAATTCTTAGCATTTCTCTGTACTCTTAGTTGTTCAATTGTTGCAAGCTGTGAGCATTTTGCACACAGGGTTCTCTCGATATATAATATATATCTCTGGTGGAATCATTCAAATCCACCAGAAAGTTTTTAAAGACTCTTGTTTTTTAATTACTTGTGATTTGATTCTTTAAGTAACTATTCCGTATTGTGCTAATCAATTCACACTTATATATATATTCGAGTTAGAACATTTTTATTTCAAGAAAAAATTTCAAGAATTCCATTCAACCACCCTTCTGTAATTCTTGTCATATTGTTAAGGGACTAACAGATGCCTCAGTATTTGACTTCTCCTTGATCACAATGCTTTTTTCCTTAGGCCTTGGAGGTTTCTTTGCAACAGAAGCTTTTGGCTTTAGATTTGTCTTTTCAGCTTTAAATCTAGCTTCTTCCTCCTTGAGATTTTCCAAATCCATTCCAGGATTATGCTTCAGAAATAATCTTCTAGCAATCTCTTCATCAAGTGTCTGAATCTTGGGATCCTTGTAGTAGACTGTAGTCTGCTTCCCCTTTAGCTTCAGAGTTTGCAAAAACTTCGGACAGTCTTGACTTCCACCTTGTATCAGAACTTCAGGATTTGTCATCAGACTTTGCTTATCATAACTTGATATCAGATTTTGAGTATCAGCACTTGCTATCAGATTTTGAGTTTGAGCAGCTTTAGAACTTGTCTTCTTTTGAGTAGAAGATTTGCTTACATCAGTAATTAGTTTCCTTGAAGAAAACTTGTTGCTCTGCCCTTGACCTTGACCTCTACTCTTATCAGAGTATCCCTGGTCATCACCTTTGTCATCCTTCTTCTTCAGTATCTGAGTGATTGAGCATTTGGACTTACTTACCTTATCCCCCTTTTTGGCATCATCAGGTAGTAGGAGAGAGAGAGAAGAAGTTCAACTGAAGATTGGATTTCATCCAATTGAGCTTTTTGAGAAGCTTAATTCTGCAGGACCTCAGTGATTTGGGCCTATTGTTTTTCTTGAATCTTCTCAATGGCTTCAACTTTCTCAGAATAAACCTCTTTTTATCAAGCTTGGTCTCCATATCCAGCTTTTCAGCCTTTTTAAGAAGTTTTTCAACCTTTTCATGAGTTGTAGAATGTTGACATTGAAGAGTCTTGACACTTAGAGCTGTGACTTTGAGTTGAGTCTTAAAATCAGAACTTGTCATTAGCTCATCAGCCTTAGCAATGTGTTCTGTCAGAACTTTAGAGCTTGGAATGAAATCAGTTTCGTTCCACTTCTTGGTCCACTCCACACCTCTGTGAGTATCTTCTCAAGGAATAGGAGCAGCTTGCTCAACAAACTTCTCAATAAGTGCCTCATTTCCCAGAATGGGAGCAGGAGTAGCAACGGAAACACTGTCTTCAGAACTTGAAGAAGACTCATTATCTTCTAACAGTACAAGAAATATGAGGCAACTGGAGATTCTGGAACAACTTCATCTAAATTCTGATCATCAGAATTTATCTCCAAAATAGGTGTTGATGGTATCTCAGCCTGTAGAATAGGAGAATTGACTGTTATTGGCTGAGCTGCTGTGGTTGGAGCTTCCAGATAAAGAACAGTTGGTATATTCATATTGTGAATATCTATTTCAGAACTTGTAGCTTATTCTTCAACATTATCTGTAGCTTTGTCATGAATAGGAGAGACAGGAGGTGTGAGCACAGTATCTTGAGCAGTGGCTTGAGAAGTGTCTTGAGCTTGAGTTGGAGATGGCAAAGCTTCAAGTACAATTGGCTGTGAGATCAGAGATTCCTGATCCCCTCCCTCAGCTTATTCAGTATTCTCTGATGGAGGCTTAGCCAAGTGCCTTCTTGCCCTCATTTTCTTTAATCTCTTTGATAGTGAAGGAGTTGCTTGATCATCAAAACTTACATTTCTTTTCCTCTTCAAAGTACCTGAACCCTCAGCTTCATCTAAATTCTGATGGGTTGACCCTTCAGCTTCTTTCTGAAAAACCATATTTTCAGCTTCAACAGTCACAGGTTCTGATGCATGAACCTGTGTTTCTTCATCATTTGACTCATCCCTTATAATCATCTTCCTTCTCTTTGGTGGAGGTTGAGAAACCAATTTTGCCCTCTCAGGCCTGGAAGATGAAGGTCTGATGGTAGGTGCTGATGGTTGTTGTTGTGAGGATTGAGCTGGTTGGAAGTATGTTCTGATGGTGGGTTGAGTTGGTTGAGGTTGAGAGGTGGTTGGTTGTGTAGTGGTTGGAGGTGCTGATGGAGGTTGGGTTGGTTGTACATCAGGATATTTAGCAGAGTATGTGGCTGGGTCAGTGTTTACCAAAAACTGTTTGACTGATTGTGGAATTAGGAGGGGTCTCAAAACAGTTTTATTATTATCAGTAGATAATAAGTCAGTAAATGCTCTCTTAGCAAGTTTAAATGGTGAAATCAACTCACTTGCTAATTGGGGTGCATCAGAGCAACAGAACCTGTAAATAAGTTGACAGAATCTAGCAAAATAGACTGTATTCCTATCTTCTGTCATCCTATCACCTATGAATCCTAGTACAACATTAGCATAATCAAAATGAGATTGAGTAATCAGAGCATACCCAATTTGCTGACTTAGGATAGGAATTGCATTAAAGTTTGAACATTTTTTGCAAAAGTTCTGGTGATGCAGTCAAAGAAGAAACTCCATTCCCTTCTTATTTGGGGTCTTTTCAACTGTCCAAGCTTTGCCAAAGTTTTCTCATAGCCCAGATTGGCCATTAGCTGTTGAAGAGCTGGCTCCTCAACTGTTGAATAAGTGCAGTTTTCTGGCTAATGGAGTGCTTGTCGAATTGTGGCCAAAGTCACCACATGCTCATCATCCCCTGTTGTAAAGATGATACTTGGGGACCCATTACCACCACCATCATCATAAATTCTTGACCTCCAGAACTCCAGCACCTGAGTCTAGGGGTGAGCAGAAAACCGCACAAACCGCCCGCACCACACCAATTCGCACCGCAAAACGCGGTTTTTAATTTTCGTGGTGCGGTTGCGGTTTGAATTTTTAATAAACCGCGCAGTGCGGTATGGGTTGTGGTTTTAAATTTTTGAAATGTGGTTCAAACTGCACCGCACCGTAATATTTAATATAAATATATATAATAGTTATATTTCATGATTTCATTTATTAAGTTTGATTCCATTTAACATACTAGGAGTGTTTGTTTAGTGATCATCTTGTTTCTACAAGATCAATTGTTGTGTGGTCATCATCCTATTTATGTTTTTTCAAAAATAATGAGACACATGGTACAAAGCCACCTATTTAATAGTGAATTCATTTAATTGTCGAGCCAAGCTTCTACGTTAAACTTTATAATGTGGAATTTCTAATTTGTATTATTGAAGAATATTGACGACTTTGTTATATTATTCAGAAATTTAATTAATTTAAGTTTTTTATTTATTTAAAATTTGTGAACTTGTAATGTACAAACCGCAGTGAACCGCACCACACCGCACCGCATTTTTGTGGTGTGGTTTATACGGTTTTTGAGGGTACGCGGTGCGGTTGCGGTTTGGAAATTTGATCAAACCGCATGTGCGGTTTGGTTTGCGGTTTGAGGAAAAAACCGCACCGCCCGCACCGCGCTCACCCCTACCTGAGTCCTTGAGATTGCTTCAGGTTGGGTCAAAGCATAACCTATTTCACTTCGAGACAAAAAATCTTGGATGAAGTGAAGTTCTAATGGAGCTTCATCCTTAGAGAGAATAGTTGAATAGTTGTTAGGAACAAACTAAGCTCCATTGAAAATGATGTCTTTGGGTGCCATTTATGTAAGAAATAAGTGAGAAAATAGAGTGTGCACATGGTGTTTGATAAAAGTCCTGTAAGAAAATAGTTTCAGAGAATATTAGAGAGAGAGAGAGAGAATAAGAGAGATTAGAGAAAGAAAAGTAGGTAAAAGATTATAAAATCTTTTAACTCCCATATATATACTCTCTTTTTGACAACTGTTATGATTGAGGCAGAACAGACTTTAGACACCTGGAAACATATCATTAGTCAAAACATTATTAGTGGGAACGGGTATTAAGCAGTAATAAATGTGCACATTCAGTGTTCAAGGAAAACACGCTTCCCACGTACTAAATGATTATGACTGTTTTTATCTCACCTAATTATATTCTGATAAAATATGACTGTTACAGTATTTACCACAAATATGTCAAGTAAATAAATAATGCCATGTAAGCATCAGAGTTTGTATCAGGATTTAATATCAGAACATGACTATTATCAGATTTTAACGGTCATCAGAACATGACTTCTATACTCAAAAAGTGAATGTTTGTTTCTGTGATTCTTCATACAAATACTGACTTGTTTCTTCAGAGTTTAAGCATCAAAACTTCCATCAGAACTTGTCCTCAGAATTTATGCAAATGACACTTAACTGTTTATCTAAAACAACTTAATCACCACAGTAATTTTCATCATTCATATGGAGTAATAGTGTGCACTAGCAAAATATCATATAAAGATTAAAGTCTGATAAACTTCTGTACATCTTAAAAATAAGGCATAACTAAGAAAAGTGCTTAAAATCTGTCATTAATAATGAAGTCTACTATAGAATAAATTTATGCAAGAATCCACCTCAACTGTTTGTGCTCATTTTATGCATCTTTTAATATTCTTTTTATTGTGGCTTCTTAGTGTAAGTGAGTCACAACTGCTATCAGAATTTATGCTATTATCAGAGTATTTCTCCACTAAATAGAGAATGTGAAAAGTCACCAAGAAAAAATTATTTGCTTTTCTAATGCATATTACTTAATACCAGCAATGCACTTGGGTCTTCCCTTCCATATATTTACTCTAGATCTCAAAAGAGTACCTGACTTCAATTTTCTTTTCTTTTCTTTAGATAAGTGAGGCTTATCAAGCATGTGGTTCATCCTTAAGATTTACTGACATCAGAATTTGACAGATGAGAAGTAAGAATCTAGTTTGTGACTTAGTAATAAGATACACAAAGTAAATTTGACTAAGCTCAACATCAGAATTTGCTTGTGTTAATAAATTTCCACATAAACAACTAATTCAAACATGGGATTTCTAGTATGTTTAAGACTACTTGGTCAGCATCTAGCACAGTTATCCTCATTGGGTTGAATAGTCACAGAATATTCAAAACACTATCAGAGTATATATAGATCCACTTCAGATAACAATCAGTATTTAATGTATTTCAATTTAAGCACAGATTATATGAAGATAAGACAATATGTAAACATTGATCATAAAGTCTGATGCATGTGAACAAAAACTAAGTAGATTTAGAGAAAGAACCTGAAACCATTCCAAGTTCATTTACCAATCTTGTAAAAGTAGCTTCACATAGTGGTTTTGTGAAGATATATGCTAGTTGTTGATCTGTTGGAACAAAATACAATTCCACTGTACCTTCCATCACATATTCCCTTATGAAATGGTACCTAATGCTGATGTACTTTGTCATTGAGTGTTGAACTGGATTACCTGTCATAGCAATAGCACTTTGATTATCACAGTAAATAGGTATCTTAGAAAATTCTAACCCATAGTCTAGTAACTGATTCTTCATCCAAAGAATTTATGCACAACAGCTTCCTGCAGCAATATATTCTGCTTCTACAGTTGATGTGGAAACTGATTTATATTTCTTGCTAAACCAATCTGCCTCCAAGAAATTGGCAGCTTCCACTAGTGCTTTTCCTGTCTATTTTGCATCCTGCAAAATCTGCATCTGAGTAACCTATTAGCTTAAAATCTGATTCTATAGGATACCACAATCCTAGATCAAATGTACCCTTTAGGTACTTAAAAATTCTTTTCAAAGCTATTAGATGAGGTTCTCTTGGATCAGCCTGAAATCTTGCAGAAAGACAGGTAGCATACATGATATCAGGATACTTGTAGTTAAATAGAGTAAAGAGCCAATCATACCTCTGTAGTTGGTAATATCTACTGATGAACCAGTATCTTTATCTAACTTGGTTGTAGTGGCCATGGGAGTGGATGCAGTTGAACTGTCTTGCATTCCAAATTTCTTGAGTAAATTTCTGGTGTACTTGGATTGATTTAGGAAAGTACCTTCTTCATTTTGCTTGACTTGAAGTCCCAGAAAATAACTAAGTTCTCCCATCATACTCATTTGATATCTTGACTGCATTAGCTTAGCAAACCTTTCACAGAGTTTGGCATTTGTAGAACCAAATATGATATCATCAACATATATTTGTACCAAAAGTAAGTCCTTTCCATGGTTGAGGTAGAACAATGTTTTATCAATTGTGCCTCTGTTAAATCCACTTTCTAGTAGGAATTGAGCTAAAGTCTCATATCATGCTCTTGGAGCTTGCTTAAGGCCATAAAGTGCTTTGTCAAGTCTGTAGACATGATTAGGAAATTTTGGATTTAAAAATCCTGGAGGTTGTTTGACATATACCTCTTCTTCCAATTCCCCATTGAGAAAAGCACTTTTCACATCTATTTGAAAGACTTTAAACTTTTTGTGAGCAGCATAAGCCAAAAAGATTCTTATGGCTTCCAATCTAGCAACTGGTGAAAATGCTTCATCATAATCAATACCCTCCTGTTGAGAGTAGCCTTTAGCAACCAGCCTTGCTTTGTTTCTTGTAATTATGCCATCACTATCAGTTTTGTTTCCGAACACCCATTTTGTGCCAATAATTGATCTGTTCTTTGGTCTTGGCACTAGGGTCCTTACTTTATTTCTTTCAAATTCATTTAACTATTTCTGCATTGCTTGCACCCAATCAGCATCTTGAAGAGCTTCATCCACTTTCTTTGGTTCAGTCTGAGATAGAAAGGAATGATAGAGACATTCATTTGATGTTGCATTTCTAGTTCTGACACCTGCTTCAGGATCTCCAATTATTCAGTCAGGTGTATGTGATTTGGTCCACTTTCTTGCAGATGGAAGTTGTTCTCTAGAACTGGATCCTCCCCCATGATCCATGTTGTCTCCATCAACATTTTCTGATGCTCCCCCTGTAGTTATGCTCTCTGAGACTTCAGAATTAAAGTTGGATCCCTCAGGATTTGAAGAATCAGAGTTTCCAGAATTATCAGAATTTGGCTCATCAGAACTTGATGAATCAGAACTTGAAGAGCCAGTGACAGGTTCTGACACTTTTTGAGAGTCTTGAGTTGTGGTAGGATCTTCAGCTTGCTCCCCATGGACAAGTGCATTTTCCCTTGGAGTAGTTACCACAGTTTCAATGACATCAGAACTTAACCCGTCAGAACTTACAGGATCAGGATTTAAGTCATCAAAATTTAAATCTTCATTTTCAAATCTCAGCTGATCATGATTATTGAAATCTTCAAGTCCAGTAATCTTCTTATCATCAAAAGATACATTGATAGATTCCATGACAACCCTTGTTCTTAAATTATAGACTCTGAAGGCTTTTGTGGAAAGTGGATATCCAACAAAAATTCCTTTATCAGCTTTTAGATCAAATTTTGACAGCTGTTCAGGATGAGTCTTAAGAACAAAACACTTACATCCAAATACATGAAAGTATTTCAGATTTGGCTTCTTTTTCTTCACCATCTCATATGGTGTTTTTCCATGCTTGTTTATGAGTGTGACATTCTGTGTAAAATAAGCAGCCTGTACAGCTTCAGCCCAAAAGTAGGTTGGTAGCTTTGCTTCATCAAGCATAGTTCGTGCAGCTTCAATGAGAGTCATGTTCTTTATTTCTTCAACTCCATTTTTCTGTGGAGTTCTAGGTGCAGAAAATTCTTGCTTTATCCTATGCTCTTTACAGAACTCTTCCATGATTGAATTCTTGAACTCAGTGCCATTATCACTTCTTATAATTTTGACAGAATCTTTGACCAATTTATCCAGCTGTCTGACATGATCAGTTAGAATAGATGCAGTCTCATTCTTCTTGTGCAAGAAATACACCCAAGTGTACCT
The DNA here is from genome assembly GCF_009905375.1 of Apium graveolens. Taxonomy (NCBI): domain Eukaryota; kingdom Viridiplantae; phylum Streptophyta; class Magnoliopsida; order Apiales; family Apiaceae; genus Apium; species Apium graveolens. The sequence goes on from NC_133651.1 coordinate 239,989,136, forward strand.
TGTGAACTCATCCACTATAACCATAGCATATTTCTTCTTTATAATAGACATGACATTGACTGAACCAAATAGATCAACATGTAGTGGGTGATAAGGCTCAAGAATTGAAGATTCAGTTTTGCTCTTGAATGAAGATTTTCTTTGTTTTGCCTTTTGACATGAATCACAAATGCCATCAGGAGCAAATACTGATTTTGGCAGTCCTCTCACAAGATCTTTCTTTACTAGCTCATTTATGTTGTTGAAATTTAAATGAGAGAGTCTTTTATGCCAATTCCAGCTTTCTTCAATTGATGCTCTACTCAACAGACATATTGCAGAACCATCAGAACTTGTTGAAAGTCTAGCTTCATATATGTTACCATGCCTGTAACCTTTCAGAACCACTTTGCCTGTAGAATTGCTTACAACTTCACAGTGTTCTTCAAAGAAATCCACATTATAACCTCTGTCACCGATTTGACTCACACTTAGCAGATTGTGTTTAAGTCCTGAGACAAGAGCTACTGTTTCAATGATGACATTCCCAAGATTGATATTTCCATATCCCAGAGTTTTTCCCATGTTGCCATCTCCATAATAAACTATTGGGCCAGCTTTCTCCACAAAGTCCGATAGCAGGGCTTTATTTCCAGTCATATGTCATGAACATCCACTGTCCAGAACTATGATGTTTTTCCTGTTGCCCTGCAATCACAAAGACCACTATTGGTTAGTTTTAAGGACCCAGACTTGCTTGGATCCTTTGGCCTTTTTAAGTTTGTTAGCATTTGCAGCGGATTTAATTTCAGAGTTTATGCTAACATGCTGTTTATCAGAACTTATATCAGACTTTGCATCAGACTTTACACTAGAAGGAATAATACTAACTTTCTTCAAAGAAGGTTTTATTTGATAATAATCATAGTACAAACTATGATATTTCTTACAAGAATTCCAAATGGAATGACATAAACTACCACAATTAAAATAAGGATTTAGTGGTTTAAACCTAACAGACTGACTCTTAACTCCTGATTTAGGAGGTAAAGAGTTTATTTCTTTATTTTTCCTGCAAAAAGAAGCAAGATGGTTAGAGTTTCCACAGTTATAACATTTCTTTCTAGGAGCATTAGGAACATGCATGTATTTATTGCTTTTATTCACACCTTCCTTTCCATTCATATTTTTCCTAGCTTCCTTTACCTTGTTAACATTTCTAATCTCTTTCAGCTTATACTTAAGCTGCTTATTTGTCATTAAGCCTATGTTAACTTCAGCTAGTTTATCCTGTTTTAATTTTTCAGAAGTTGACTTTTCTTTGAGTTCTGTCCAAGACTCTTTCATCTTTTTATAATCAGACTTTACAGTTTTTGCTACAAACTTAACAGGATTTACCTTTGGCTTAGCAGTCTGTTTAACAACAATTGAATCAATTTGTTCAGTTCCTTTCTCACTTTTATCATCTCCATAACCTAAGCCCTCTTTCCAGTTTCCACTACTTAGTAAATTCTGAGTTGTTCTGCCAGAGTTAGTTCAAGTTCTGATAATCTCTTTTTCCTTTTCTAAGTCAGCTTTTAGAGATTCATTCAATTTTAACACTTCATCTCTAACATACAAAGCATCATCTCTTTATTTCTTAGTTTGATGAAGAAAAACTAACTCATTTTCTAAATAGTCATTTCTATTTTTAAAAGCAAGGTTTTCAGATGTTAATCTTTCACATGTTAAAGTCTGATCTCTATAACTAATGAACATGGTTTTAAGATATAATCTCAACTCAGTAATATCATCAGTATGAAAAGCATAAGTTGTTTGAGGTACCTTCAATTCAGCAGTTTCAGTATTGCTATCAGCATTTGCCATCAAGGCATAGTTCACCTCATGTTCAGAATTTGAAGTGTCTGTCCGGCTTTTCTTCTTTGTGACAAGTGCCTTGCCTTTGTCACTTTTTCCTTTCTTGTAGTCAGGAGATATGTGGCCTCTTTCACCACAATTGTAGCATTTGACATTTGAGTTGTCTCCCCTGTCAGACTTTCCTCCTTCGCTTTCAAACTTTCTGAACCCTTTCTTACCAGAATTTCCACTTTTCCTGGAAAACTTCTTGCCCTTTTCTGAATTTCTTGTAGGCTATCTTTGTGATACCCTTCACCATAAGAGCACACAGTTGCATCATCTCTGCATCAACATCTATTTCAGGTAAACTTTCAGTTTCTGAATCATCGTCATCAGAATATGATGACTCTGAATCAGACTTTATGATGAGAGCCTTTCCTTTGCCCCTTTTTGAGGCAGCCACTTTAGGAGATTCCTCCTCAGATTTAAGAGCAACTGTCCTTGACTTTCTTCCATGCCTCTTGCTCCTTTGATCCATCTCAAGTTCATGAGTCTTGAGCATACCATAAATTTCATCAAGAGTAGTTTCAGTAAGGTCATAGTTGTCTCTTATGGTAGTAGACTTCAAATCCCAATTCTCAGGAAGACCTAAAAGGAATTTTAGATTTGAATCTTCAAGATCATATTCCTTGTCCACCAGTAACAGATCATTCAAGAGTTTGGCAAACCTGTCATTTAAATCAGTTAATGACTCATCAGCTTTTGAGTCAAAGTGCTCATACTCTTAAGTGAGTATAGTCCTCCTGTTCTTTTTGATTGCATTAGTTCCCTGGCATCTTGTCTCCAAAGAATCCCATATCTTCTTTGCAGTCTTGAAATTAATTACCCTGTTTGACATGACATTATCAATGGCACTATGCAGCAAATGCCTTACCCTTGCATCCTTGGCAATAGATGAGATGTCTTCAGCTGTGTAATCACCTTTCTCCTTTGGTATGGACTTTTCTGGTTAATCAGCAACTGCAACAGAGAGCTTGGTAGGCTTATATGGTCTTTTATTAATCATATCAAGGTATTCTGGATCCGTAGCTTCCAAAAACATAACCATCTTCACTTTCCATATGGGATACTCAGAAGGACTCAGTATGGGAACCCTAATAGTCTCATATCGACTGTGGGTTTGGGTGTTTTGAGTTTCTTGAGTTTTGGTGGGCTTAGTTGGGGTTTGTGTTTCTTCAGACATGATTGTTTGGATCTTTACTATATGTGTGTTAACAGAGAAGCTCTGATACCAATTGTTAGGTCACACAACACTATAGAAGGGGGTTGAATACAGTGTTTATAGAATCAAATCGATTTAACACAAGTATGTAATAAAGATAAAATATATTCAATAAACTCTGTTACAATATGAACTGCTGTTCTCTCTCAGTGATGAACAAATATCACTAAGAGTTGCTAGGTTACAATGTATAATCTTCTCGATAATGATAACATATCTAGTATAAACCCTAAGTTTGTGTTTATATAGTACACAGTTACAAGATAACTTCTAATTGATATGGAATACAATTTTGTCTCCTAAAATACATCAATCAGATATCTTCTACAAGTCTTCTAGTCCTCTAACTCTTTCCATGCATATCTTCTTTGTTTTAGTCTCGATCTTCTCCTGTAAATCAGCTTCATTCCTTATCTGAAAGTCTTCCCTCACTTAAGTTCTGATATGATCTTAAGTTCTGATATTAAGCTTTGACTTTCAGTAAGTCCTGATTTCAGTAAGTCCTGATATGTCCTGTTGTTAAGTTCTGAAAATTAAACACAAATCATATTAGACATGACATCTCAAATATATCTAACAGTCTCTCTATTCCTTTTTGCGGAAGGTGTGAACTTTAATTATGTTTATTTTGTGGGAATTTTGCTCTTGTTGTATGAGTTTGGAAAAGGGGTAAACCTTAATCATGCCTTATCTTAAAATTTGTTATAGTTTATAATTTGTTTGTAATCATTGTGTTTTTAGTTGGATATGTATTAGGTTTCTTTATTCATGTATATCATATCAACAAGGTTTATTGTGTAATTTTGCAGTATATAATCACAGATTAGGTTAACACTATATGTGTCGATTATTGATATATCATTTTGTGTAACTTAGCAGCTCTCAAGGATATCTGTTCATCTTCTAAGCGAGTTTTGTAAACAGTTTTTATTCATTAATATAAAGACTATTCTTCATACTTGAGTTTCAATTCGATTTGATTGTTAATACTGTATTCAACCCCCTACACATTTACAGTATATTTAAAGGCCTAACAATTGATATCGGATCTTGCTGTTGATACACAAACAGTTCAAGATCCATAAAATAATAAAAAATGGAAGAAAAAAATACTCAACAAACACAACCACCACCAATCACTAATCAAATCAATAATAACATGAGCATATATGAAACCATCAAAGTTCCACTTCTGAAAGTGAATGAATATCCTATCTGAAAAGTGAAGATGACTATATATCTAGAAGCAACATATCCTGAATATCTGAACAGGGTTTATGTGGGTCCTTACAAGCCCAAGAAACTAGTTCTGTCTGTTGCTGGTGAGGCTGAGAATATGGTTGATAAAGAAAAGAAGGACTATACTTCTGAAGATCTAGCATCTATCATGAAATATGCAATGGTCATACATCTCTTGCATAACAGTTTGGATAGTGTTATGTCTAATAAAGTGATTGGATGTAAAACCGCCAAAGAGATATGGAACACTTTGGAGGTTAAGTGTCAAGGCACAATTTCTATTAAAAAATAAGAGAACAATACTCACACGGGAGTATGATGTTAGATATAATTGATGATATCAGCAGAAACTATCAGAAGTTCATATCAGAACTTATATCAACAGATGATGATGATATCAATGGACGATAATGATACAAACGGATAATGATATCAACGGATGATGATGTCAACGGATGATGAAATCAGGATTTGTCACATCAATTGATCTTTGATAAGGAAAAGGAAACATGAACTCAAGGCGGTGAAGGACTTTGTTAGGTCACACACACTGTAGAAGGGGGGTTGAATACAGTGTATAGCACAATCAAATCGAATTCAAAGAACACAAGTAACATAAAACAAACTTTATTAAACTCTGTTACAATGTGGAACTGTCCTCTCTCAGTGATGAACAAAATATCATGAGAGCTGCTAGGGTTACAATGAATATTATTCTCGATAATGATAACACTTATAGTGTAAACCCTATGTCTGTGTTTATATACTACACAGTGACAAGATAATCACTAATTGATATGAAATATAATTCTGCTTCCTAAAATATATCAATCAGATATCTTTTCTTCCAAGTATTCTATTTTTCATAGAAATCCTTCTTCATGCATATCTCTTCTTGCGTTTGTCTTGATCTTCTTTCCTTTCAATCAACCGCCTTCCTTATCTGAAAGTCTCCTCTAAGTCCTGATATTATCTCCTGATAAATATCTCCAGAACCTTAAGTTCTAATAACTTAAGTTCTGACTTCAGTATAAGTGTTGATTTCCAGTTAAGTACTGATTTGTCCTGTTTAAGTAAGATCTGAAAACTAAACACAAATCATATTAGACATGACATTATCAAATATATCTAACAATTTCCCCCAACTTGTAAATTAGCATAATATACAAGTTTAACAGATATTTGATGATGTCAAAAACATTAAGTACAAATGCATGAGAATTTGACTAGATAACTACAACTTACAGTCCTTAAAGCTTTACCAACTTTAACTTCTGATAACAACTTCAGTCTGTATACACATCAGAATTTGAGCAGTTGTAGATCTTGACTTGGCTTCAATTTCTGATCTCTTCAATGTCAGGAGTTGTTCTGAGATAGTTCTTTAACAAACATCTCTCAACATATCCGAGTTCATCAATTATCCTCCTTTTAGCATCTTTAAGCTATGCAGTATCTTCACCAGTTTGGAAGATAGCATATCTGAGATCATTAATTTTTGATTTTCTCAACTCCTGATCTATTCTGATGACATAGGCTTTGTCAGACTCTAGATTGAATTCAAGTCCCTTAATACCAAGATATGTACTGATCTTTGCAGTATTAGGCTTCATATCAACAATATCACCCTTGTGATCTCTATACTTGGGACAATATGTGCTGTCAGACTTTACAGAATAAAGCTTCTTCTGTCTCTAAATTTGAGTCTTCAAATAATTTGCAGCACTTTCTGTTAATCTGTTCTTCACTTGAAGTAGAAATAAAACATGTTCTAGTTCCTCAAAATACTTCAGTGGTATAGCATCTTCCCTAATATGGTAAACCCTTCCATCTGTCATGAAGTATGACAATATGTGTTCTTTCAAGAAAGTATGGTAAACCATCTGTACAGATTCAAGTTGATACAATCTTTCAGGAGTTGCTCCAACACCTGGTTCACTTAAGGAAGTTGGATCATTGGTTGTGTTCTGCACTCTTCTTTCATCAGCACTACCCAATCCAGATTTATCTCTTGCTTCCTTTCCAGTAACCACTCTTGCTTCAAAACCACTTGCTGTAGTCCTCAAAGGTTGAGTCTGTTTGGCTTTAGTGAATCCTGGTAGTAGTAACTTTGAGGATTTAACATGAGCAATGTCAGAGGTTTCCTTTAACTTATTTTCTGATATCAAGCCAACTTGAGCTATGTCAGAGGTTTCTTACTTCATAGTTATATCAGAACTAACTATATCTTGACTCTGAACAACTTGAGCCATGTCAGAGGTTGTCTTAGAAATCTTCCTTGAAGTCAGAGTAAGATTAACATCTTCATTAGATATTTCTTCATCCATAGGAGGCACATAAACCTTTATAGGTTCACAAACTTTTTCTTTGCCGTTGGACCTTGGATCTATCTGCAATTGTGATTTGGCATTGGTTGCCACAGGATTTGTCCTTTCTTTTATCACAATGCCTTTAGCCGTGAAAAGTTTCTTTTCAACAACAGAAGCTTCAAATTTGGAGTTGACTTTTTCTAATTTAAGTCTAGCTTCTTCTTCTTTTAGACTCTCAAAGTCCATTCCTGGATTTTCTTTCAGAAATAATTGTCTTGAAATTTCTTCATCAAGTTCCAAAAGTTCATCAGAACTTATCCTTTTACCAGTATCAGAAATTATTCTTCTCCCAGTATCAAAACTTGTTCTTTGACTTGTAGTTCCAGTTCTACTTGATGAGAGACCTCCACCTTGACCATGACCTCCACCCATTCCAGAGTTTCCCGGGTCATTACCATCCTTTCCCTTCAGTGTCTTAACAAGTTTGCATTTGGACTTAATTACTTTCTCCCCCTTTTTGGCATCAGCAGGTAAAAGAAGAGAGACAAGCAATTCCACTGGGGATTGGATCTCATTGAGTTGAGATTGCTGAGAAGCTTGATTTTTCAAAATTTCATCAATCTGAGACTGTTGCTTCTCTTGGGTTTTCTCATTGTTGGTAATTTTGTCAAAGGTGGGTTGGAAAAACATTTTCTTGTCCAACTTGACAACTGTATCTTGCTGATTTAAGGATTCTTGAATCTTGTCCACCTTGACCTGAGTTACAGATTGTTGACCTTGAAGGTGACTTGTACTAAGTGTAGTAACTCTTAGCTATGTTTTGAAATCTTCATTAACTAGCATCTCATCAGCTTTTGCCAAGTGATCAGCAAGAATCTTTTCAGAAGGAACAAAGGTAACTGTGTTCCACTCCTTAGTCCACTCCTGTCCTCTAGGAGTTTCACTCCAAGTAACTGGTGCTTCCCCTGTAACAAACTTTTTGACTATCTCAGCTTTTGAAGGAGCTTGTAGAGGTGCATGTCCAGAAGGACCAGCTGCATCAGCATCTATATTTGTAGTAGCATTACCAGTATCATCAATATTTGCAGCATCAGAACTTATAGAGGCTATGGAGACTTCAACATCATCCTCTAAGTGCTGATCTCTAACTAAGTTCTGATCAACAGACATATTCTGATGCTAACCTAAAATCTGATCTTCAGTATCTAGATGCAGAGAAGGTGTTGTAGGCAATTCTGGATTAAAATCACCATCAGGAATTGGTGTTGTTGGTGGAGTGACTTGAGTTGGTGGAGCTTCTAGATTCAAAACCTGAGGCACTTTCAAGTTATGTATGTCAATTTCATCACTTGGCCCCTGGTTATCAGCATGTTCTAGAGATACTGGTGGTGTGGGAATGTGAGTAGTTTTTGGCTCATGTAGTGGAGAGTGATGAGTTGCATGAAGGTCTGGATCAGCACTGGCTCATGTAGTGGAGAGTGATGAGTTGCATGAAGGTCTGGATCAACTTGTGAGATCAGAGATTCCTGACCCCCTTCCTTAGCTGCTGCTTCCATTCCTTTACCAGAATCTTTAGGCCTTTATGCCAATGATTTGAATCTTTTAGCCTTTGAGGAGGCTGTAGGAGCTGTATCATCAGAATTACGCTTTCTAAGCCTTTTTAGGGGCCTAGAACTCCCAATATCAACATCCTTCTGAGAAGAGACCTTCTCAGCTTCTATAACAACAGGTTCTGATACAGGAACCTGTTCCTCAGCATCTGATTCATCTCGCAGAATGAATCTCCTTCTCTTCTGTTGTGTCTGAGGTACTTTCTTAGTCCTCTTAGGTTTGGAAGATGAAGGCTGCAATGTAGGATCTGAAGGTTGAGGTTGAGAAGTTTGAGGTGGTTGAGTAGAGGTGGTAGGTGCTGATGGATGAGGTTCAGATGGTTGAACATCAGGATATAATGCAGTGTATTTAACTGGATCGTAGTTTATTAAGGCTTGTTTGACAGATAAAGGAATTAGGAGGGGTCTTAACACAGCCTTCTTGTTATCAGTAGATAATAAGTCATTAACAGCTCTTTTAGCTATTCTGAATGATGAAACTAATTCACTAGCATTTCGGGGCTTATTATCACAACATAAACTATAGATAAGCTGGCAGAATCTAGCAAAATAAATAGTAGTTCTATATTCTGTCATTCTATCCCCAATAAAACCTAAGACAACACTTGCATAGTCAAAATCAGTTTGATTTATGAGAGCATACCCGATTTGTTGGCTGAATATGGGAATTGCATCAAAATTGGAACATTTGTTTGCAAAAGCCTTGGTTATGCAATCAAAGAAGAAATTCCATTCCCTCCTTATGAAAGATCTCTTCAACTGGCCCAGCTTTACCAATGTCTTCTCATATCCCATATTGGCCATCATGTTTTGAAGAACTGGCTCTTCAATAGTAGAATAGACACAATTCTCAAGTAGCTGAAGTGCTTGTCGAACCGTAGATAATATCACAACATACTCATCCTCCCCTGATGAAAAAATAATACTTGGGGACCCTTGAGCACCACCATCATCATATACACCGCTTCTCCAGAACTCCAGTACCTGAGTACCAGAGACTGCTTCAGGTTCGGTCAGAGCATACCCAATATCAGAACTAGCAAGAAAGTCCTGAATGAAGTGAAGTTCATATGGGGCTTCTGACTTGCTAAGAATAGCGGAGAAGTTATTAGGAACAAACGTAGCTCCATCAAAAATTATGTCCTTGGGTGCCATGAGAAATACGTGAGAGAAAAAATTGCCTGTAAGGTGTTTGATAAAATGTCTGTATGAAAAATCGTCAGTAGATGAGAGAGAATAAAAGTAAAAAGAGAGAGATAAAATATGAAAGTAAATAAAAGATTTTACAATCTTTTCTCTCTTTTACTTATACACGGTAAAAAAAATAATCGTTGAGACACCTGTCAGACATGCAGCAGTAAAAGATAATAAATGGGCACGGGTATTCAGTAATCATTACTTATCACATGCAGTTTTTCGAGGAAAAACCGTTCCACTTACCAAGTAATCCCATTAATCAAGGACGTTCAGTTTTATTTTAAATTTTAAAACTGTTCCCACTAAATAAATTATTATTACTGCTTTACCAATATTCTGTAAAAATATAACTAGTGAGATAATGACCAAAAATAAACCAATTAAACAAATACTGCCACGTCAGAATCAGAACTTGATTTGTATCACAATTTATAAGGTCATCAGAATATTGTTAGTATCAGGATGTAAAAGATCATCAGAATATGAAATGACTCAGAGACAAAATCTTGCACAAAAGATAAAATTTCATTAATATATTAAGCAAATACATTTCATGAAACTTAAATTACATGCATAAAATTACAAGATTGTCCTAAGCTACGATTCATAACATCAACAGCTTTAGTCCTAGTCTAAGAAGACTGACAAAGCTGACGGTGAAGAGAAACGGATGGCTGCAATTAATTCCTCTTCCTACTCTCAACAAAGAGAACAGCAAGACGAATGATCCGTTCTTGCTGACGGAGAGCTTCTCTCCTTTCCTCTTCCAGACGCCCAAGATGGCGATGATAGTCCATATAGAAGAATAAGAGGTCTGTGAGAACCTCTTGGGGAACTAAGTCCCAGATTTCATCAAAAATGGCAGTGACATACCACTCATGCCACCAATCAGCACAACTCAACTCTATATTAAAAGTGTCATAGTTCAGGACCAAGTTGAAATGAACCATATTTTAGATGAGGATGTAAAAAGAGTGAGTTTGAGAGAAAATGAGAGATGTGTTGGCTGGAATGAGGTGTTGGTTTATATAACCAATAGAATACTAAGAGACGCAAGGAAAATTGAATGGTTATAGGTAAAAATAATTATACCTCATCTCCCTAGACTGATGAGAATAATAACAGCCATTGGAAGCTTAAAACAGGATTTAATGCGCAGACGAAACAAGTAAAAATTACTGTGCATAGACGAGTACCACTAACCCAAATTATGTTGACTGTTAATATCTCACCCAATCATATTCTGATTTTAAATAAGACTATTTCAGATTTTAACCACAAATAAGTCAAGTAAAGAATCAGGATTTAATATCAGAACTTAGACTTATATCAGAACTTAACAGTCATCAGAACATGATTCCTTAACTCGAAAGGTGAATGCCTATTTCTGTAATTCTTCACACAAATGTTGATGTCGTTTCTTTATAACTTAATCATCAGAACTTCCACCAGAACTTGTCCTCAGAATTTATGCAACTGACACTTAAACTGTTCATCTAAAAGAACATTTCTCAGCACATTAATTTTCATCATTCATATGGAGTGTATGTGTGTGCAGTAAGCTAAATATCAGATAAAGATTAAAGTCTGATTCACTTCAGTATATCTTAGAAATAAGGCATAACTAAGAACTTTGCTCAAAACTGTCATGATTCTGAAGTCTACTTTAGAATGAGTTCATGCATGAGTCCACCTCAACTGTTTTGTGCTCATTTTATGCATCTTTTGGAATTCCATTTTACAGTGGCTTCTCAGTGTAAGTGAGTCACGACTGCTTATCAGAATTTATGATATTATCAGAATATTTCTCCAGTAATCATAGAGTGTGAAACGTCACCAAGAAAATATTTATGTTGCTTTTCTGATGTATATTACTTAATACCAGCAATGCACTTAGGTCTTCCCTTCCACATTTTTACTCTAGATCTCAAAGGAGTACCTGATTTTTATTTTTTTTCCCTTTTTTTTCTTTTGCTTTTGATAAGTGAGGCTTATCAGCACTTAGTACATTCACCAGATTTACTAACATCAGAACTTAACAGATAAGAAGCATTATTCTAGTTTTTGACTTAGTAATAAGATAGCTCAATATCATAATTTGCTTGTGTTAAAAGATTTCCACATAAACAATTACTTCAAACATGGGACTTTAGTATATTAAAAACTACTAGGTCAGCATCTAGCACAGTTATCCTCATTGGATTGAATTGTTACAGAAACATTCATATCACTATCAGAGTTTAGAAATTCACATCAACCAACAATCAGTACTTAAGCAATTTTCAAATTAAGCACAGAATACACAAAGATAGTAATATCTGTAAATACTGATCATAAATTTTGATGAAACGGAACATAAACTAAGCAGACTTAGAGAAAGAACCTGAAACCATTTCAAGTTCATTTACCAATCTTGTAAAAGTAGCTTCACACAGTGGTTTTGTGAAGATATCTGCTAGTTGTTTATCTGTTGGAATAAAGTGCAATTCCACTGTACCTTCATCCACATGTTCCCTTATGAAGTGGTACCTAATGCTGATGTGCTTTGTCATTGAGTGTTGAACTGGATTACCTGTTATAGCAATAGCACTTTGATTATCACAGTAAATAGGGATTTTAAAGTATGTTAACCCATAATCCAATAACTGATTCTTCATCCAAAGAATCTGTGCACAACAACTTCCTGCAACAATGTACTCTGCTTCTGCAGTTGATGTAGAAATTGACTTTTGTTTATTGCTAAACCAAGAAACCAATCTGCCTCCAAGAAATTGGCAGCTTCCACTTTCTTTGGTTCAGTCTGAGAAAGAAAAGAATTATAGAGACATTCATTTGAAGTAGTTGTTCTAGTTCTGACACCTGCATCAGGATTTCCAATTATTAAATCAGGTGTATGTAATTTAGTCCACTTCCTTGCAGATGGAAGGTTTTCTCTAGAACTGGATGCTCCCCCATGATCCATGCTATCTTCATCAACATTTTCCGATGCTCCCCCTGAAATTATGCTCTCTAAGTTGGATCCTTCAGAAATTGAGTTTTCAGAATTATCAGAACTTGGCTCATCAAAACTTGATAAATCAGAACTTGAAGAGCCAGTTGTAGGTTCTGATGCTTGTTGAGATGTGGTTCTATCTTCAGTATGCTCCCCTTGCACAGGTGCATCTTCCTTTGGCGCAGTCACCACAGTTTCAATAACATCAGAGTTTAATCCATCAGAGTTTGTAGTATCAGGATTTAGACTGTCAGGATCTTCAATATCAGAATTTAAGTCTTCATTTTCAAATCTCAGCTGATCATGATCATTGAAATCTTCAAGTCCAGTAATCTTCTTATCATCAAAGGAGACATTGATAGATTCCATGACAACCCTTGTTCTTAAATTGTAGACTCTGAAGGCTTTTGTGAAAAGTGGATATCTAACAAAAATTCCTTCATCAGCTTTTAAATCAAATTTGGATAGCTGTTCAGGATGAGTCTTAAGAACAAAACACTTGCATCCAAACACATGAAAGTACTTCAGATTTGGCTTCTTTTTCTTCACCATCTCATATGGTGTCTTTCCATGCTTGTTAATGAGTGTTGCATTCTGAGTAAAACAAGCAGTCTGCACAGCTTCAGCCCAAAAATAGGTTGGTAGCTTTGCTTCATCAAGCTATGTTCGTGCAGCTTTAATAAGAGTTCTATTCTTTCTTTCAACAACTCCATTTTGTTGTGGAGTTCCAGGAGCAGAAAATTCCTGCTTGATTTCATGGTCTTTGCAGAACTCTTCCATGATCAAATTCTTGAACTCAGTGCCATTATCACTTCTTATGATCTTCACAGAATCTTTGACCAATTTATCCAGTTGCTTGACATGATCAATCAAGATAGATGCAGTTTCGCTATTTGTGTGCAAGAAATACACCCATGTGTATCTGGTGAACTCATCCACTGTGACCATAACATATTTCTTCTTTACAATGGACATGACATTCACGGGACCAAATAGATCAACATGTAGTAGGTGATTAGGCTCAAGAATTGATGATTTAGTCTTGCTCTTGAATGAAGATTTTCTTTGTTTTGCCTTCTGACATAAATCAAAAAGGCCATCAGGAGCAAATATTGATTTTGGCAGTCCTCTCACAAGATCTTTCTTGACTAGTTCATTTATATTGTTGAAATTTAAATGAGAGATTTTCTTGTGCAAATTCCAGCTTTCTTCAATTGATGCTCTACTTAACAGACAGATTGCAGAACCATCAGTACTTGTTGAAAGCTTGGCTTCATAAATGTTACTATGCCGGTATCCTTTCAGAACAACTTTGCATGTAGATATGCTTACAACTTCACATTGTTCTTCAAAAAAATCCACATGATAACCTTTGTCACAGATTTGACTAACACTGAGCAGATTGTGTTTAAGTCCTGAGACCAGAGCTACTTTCTCAATAATGACATTCCCAAGATTGATATTTCCATATCCCGGTGTTTTTCCAATGTTGCCATCTCCGTATGAAACACTTGGGCCAGCTTTCTCCACAAAGTCTGATAGCAGGGCTTTATTTTCAGTCATATATCCTGAGCATCCACTGTCCAGAACTAGGATGTTTTTCCTGTTGCCCTGCAATCACAAAGACCACTAATGATTAGTTTTAAGGATCCAGACTTGCTTGGATCCTTTGGCCTTATTAAGTTTGTTAACATTTGCAGTGGATTTAGCATCAGAGTTTATGTTAACATTTTTCTTCTCAGCATTTACACTATCAGACTTTGTATCAGAACTTACACTAGAAGGAACAATGCTAACTTTCTTTAAAGAAGGTTTTATTTGATAATAATCATAGTACAAACTATGATATTCCTTACAAGTATAAATGGAATGCCATAAACTACCATAATGAAAACAAGGATTTTGTGGCCTATATCTAACAGACTGACTCTTAACTCCTGACTTTGAAGTTAAGGAGTTTATGTTTTTATTTTTCCTGCAAAAAGAAGCCAGATGGTTAGAACTTCCACAGTTATGACATGTTTTTCTAGGAGCATTAGAAACAGGCTTATAATCATTGCTTTTATTCACACCTTCCTTTCCATTCCTATTTTTCCTAGGTGACTTTACCTTGTTTACATTCTTAACATATTTCAGCTTATGCTTAAGCTGTTTCTTTGTCATTAAGCCTACGTTTACTTCAGTTGGCTTTTCCAGTTTTAGTTTGTCTGAAGTTAGTTCCTCTTTAACTTCTGATTTTTCATTATCAGACTTTACAGCTACAAACTTAACAGGTTTTACCTTTGGCTTTTGTTTAACAACTATAGGCTTAATTTCTACAGTTCTTCTATCATTCTTATCATCTCCATAACCTAAGCACTCTTTCCAGTTTCCACTACTTAACAAATTCTGAGTTGTTCTGCCAGAGTTAGTCCAAGTCCTGATAATCTCTCTTTCCTTTTCTAACTCAGTTTTTAGAGATTCATTCATTTTAAGTACTTCATCCCTAACATGGAAAGCATGATCTCTATCTTTCTGAATTTAATGGAACATGACTAACTCTTTTTCTAAATAATCATTCCTCTTTTTACAAGCAAGATTTTCAGAAGTTAATCTTTCACATGTTAAAGTTTGATCTCTATATCTAATGAACATGGTTTTAAGATATCTTTTCAACTCATTAATATCATCAGTATGAAAGGCATAAGTAGTTTGAGGTACCTTTAACTCAGCAGCTTCAGAACTGCTATCAGCATTTGCCATCAAGGCATAGTTCTCCTCACTTTCAGAATCTGAAGTGTCTGTCCAGCTTTTCTTCTTTGTGACAAGAGCCTTACATTTGTCACTCTTCACTTTCTTGCAATCAGGAGATATGTGGTCTTTCTCACCACAGTTGTAGCATTTGACATTTGTGTAATCTCCTCTGTTAGACTTCCCTCCTTTGCCTACAGATTTTCTGAAACTCTTCTTATCAGAACTTGCACCTTTCCTGGAAAACTTCTTTCCCTTCCTGAATTTTCTGTATGCAATCCTTGTGATTTCTTTCGCCATAAGAGCACACAGCTTCATCATCTCTTCATCAGCATCCATCTCAGGCAAACTTTCAGTTTCTGAGTCATCATCACTATCAGAACTTGATAACTCAGTATCAGACTTTGTGATGAGCACTTTTCCCTTGCCTTTCCTTGAGGTAACTGCTTTGGGGGATTCTTCCTCAGCCTTAAGAGCAACTGTCCTTGACTTTTCTCCTTTCCTCTTACTTCTTTGTTCCATCTCAAGTTCATGAGTCTTGAGCATCCCATAAATTTCATCAAGAGTTGTTTTTTCAAGATTATAGGTGTCTCTTATAATTGTGGCCTTCAAATCCCAACTTTCAAGAAGAGCTAACAGGAATTTAAGGTTTGAATCTTCAAGATCATACTCCTTATCAACTAGTGACAAATCATTCAAGAGTTTGACGAATCTGTCATATAAATCGGTCAATGACTTATTAGACTTTGAGTCAAAGTGTTCAGACTCTTGAGTGAGTATAGTCTTCCTGTTCTTCTTAATCGAATCAGTTCCCTGGCATCTTGTCTCCAAGGCATCCCATATCTCCTTTGCAGTCTTACAGTTAATTACCCTGTTTGACATTACATTATCAATGGCACTATGCAGTAGGTGTCGTACCTTAGCATCCTTAGCAATTGATGCGATATCTTCAGCAGTGTAGTCTCTCTTCTCCTTTGGTACAGACTTTGCTGCTTCACCTACAACTTAAACCTACTCTCTCGCATAATGTCTATAACTTAACCATATATCCTATAACCTATTTGGGCTGTCCAGGGACTCTAAACCGTAGCTCTGATAACAAAACCTGTCACACCCCCAACTTAACAATACATAATATAAAACTATTACAATATATAAAAGAAGGTAAATACAACCGAATCCAAGATCTTACAGTTTAGGGTTTGGAACAGCCCAACACTACTAATTATTACAACTGGTTTCAATATCGAGTCCTCACACAAAACTATCTTTTATTCTACCTGAGCTCGAACATACGCATCGGCATCACAAGTCTTACGCGCGGTCTGCTTGAATCTAACCATATCTGCTAGCTGTAATATCAGGGTGAAAGCAAGTAGTGAGCCAAATGCTCAACAAGTGCTAAACAATACGGTACAGAACGTAAATTGAGATATATTTAAAAGAATAACAATATGAAGATAGAGCTAATAATAATAAGAGATGAACTTTTGGGTGATGGCATCTTTTGTTTGTATCAAAACATTTCCAAAATCATTTCTTAATTAAAAACCATTTTATAATGCAACGGATTACAACCGGTGATCAGCCACGAAGTAATCCCGAACCTCGTTGGGTTCTAAAACATTAATGGGATCCCTAGGCAACTTTTAAATCTACAATTTAAGTGTGGAAATGACTCGTGTCTCAGTCCAGATCCACTATTTAAAGAAAACATTTATCCCCCTTGGGACAAAAATCCAGATTTTTAATCGTTTCAAAAAAAACCGATGTTGATTGATAGTAAATTTCTTAAACAGTAAACATCTTTTTCAAGGGATTATAGATCAACTTTGAAACACTGGAAATATAATCATTAAATCTTAGGGCCATGATTCACTAGACTTTACTCTATCAGGGTACTTGAACAGTTTCTATTTTCAAGGATTTTGACAAGGAGATTTAGTAGGGTTATTAGATAATATGAAATAGTATTTCCAAACTAGGCTTTAAGCAGTAGTTTCAAATAAGGTATGGATATTAAAATATCAAGAAGATAAGCATTACTGGTTCCAAGTATGATATATGTGTTAAAATACAAGGGAAGTGATCATCAATTCAGGGTATATCAGGGTATCAAGCTTTAGGGTAAGGATAGGGTTATCAAACAATCATGAACGACTTTAAAGAATAACTGGCTTTTAGGTATCAAGATAAAGTTTCTATCGAGGTTCTTACAATAGTTAAATCAAAGCATCAGGGTACAATATCAAGATTTCTCAGGAATCAATAGCATGTTAATCAAAAGGATCAATCAAGTATTATACCAAATCTCTATTTTATCATGGCATCCCAATTACTTTGGTATACTAGCATGGTATGACTTTTGATCTACTTGCAATAAGTACTTGAAGGTTCATGGCATTTCTATATAATACGAAGATAGATTTGAGAATCACTTGATCCAGGTATAACAAGATAAATCAGGATACTCGCATCATATATATAAGATCTAGTTATCACACATTCGCAGTGTAAACTAAAAAGCAGGTTGAATCACTTGCCTTAAGAAGGCTGGACTGGACTGGACTGGCAAGTAGGAGCAACTGGATGCTTTACTCGACCATTATGGCAAGTTTACCCTCGTCTCGAGATCCTACACAATTAATAATAACCTCATTATAATATATTCTCACCAACTCAACCTATTTACAACCCGAAATTAAACACAAATGGCACTTAGGCCTATATGCACACAATTTATAATCACCTTATAAATATAGTATTACACATAGCCACATATACTCATATATCATATTTAAGTACCAAATAATATCACACACACCATATTGCAACACTAGGCTTGGATGATCTCGCTCCACATCTTAGGTCACTTGATCGCCAAACTAGATAAAATCTCCAAATTTTGGCCTCCAAACTCGATGTGCCTTTACTAAACCATCCAAATCCTATTGACTCTAACTTGGGCCTTTCACTCTACTGACTTTATGCTATCTTGCAACTATAGTGGTCAACCTAGGCCTCACTCATAAGTGCTCTGAAATTATGTGGTAAGTGAAGGTGCTTACTATGGTAAATATCAGAATGACATCTATGGTTTCTTGGGTGCATTAGACACTCTTACACTACAAGTTTACCTCCAAAACTTCTACACTAGACTCTTCTGATCATAAGGCAACTCTCAAACTTGATGTGGCTCAAGCGCCTAGCTTGGGCCTCCCTAGGCCTAAGCTTAAAGTCCATGGTTCCCCAGTTTTTCTGGGCAGAAAAGGGTCCTGACTTGAACTAACTTGTGACACATTATTCTAACTCAAATCCTATGAACTATGGCTGGAAAAACTCCCCTGACACTCCCTCTAACTAAGGCCCAACAGGGCCTACCTATGACATGGTCAAAACTTCCAATTTCTAAGTTGCAACAAAATTGTCCCCTGCTGGACAGATTTTGTGATTCCACTCGTGCACCTAAACAAACGTCTTTCAAACCTCCAACAATCACCTAAAACCTATTGTATACTCCTAGTGCTAGCTTCTGGTGGATTGAGCCTCAAAGTGCGCAACAAATTCCCATTCAAAACTTCCCCACAAACTAGTGCAACAACTTCTGGAAAAATGCAAACACTAACTAAACCCTTTCCACCTTAAATCCCACTTATTAACCAAGCATCCAACCTTTACCAAAGCAAACCTAGTGCATCAACATCCTAAAATAGTGCATCAACAGGAGTGGAGATCATCCATGCCCTAGAATACCGACATGCAAATAAAAATACAACTTGTAACTCATGAAAAACACTTAACATGGTTTCGGCTAATCATGGAGTTTAAATTCTTGCAAATTCGACTTGAAACTATTTCTCAACCTTAATATTTATGAAATATATCTTCTATTAACTATTATTAATCAATATATCATGGAAATAATCTATTTCAAGCATAAATAATTCGAATTTATAGAATTTTAAACATGAGAACATGATTTCGAGAAGAGTAGCATACACAACATGGTTGATCATCATATTAACATCTTAAAACTAGCATGCATGGCTAATCATGATTATATAGTGAAATTAAGTAGCATGCAAAGGTTTTTAAAGCATGGTTTCTCCATAAAACACTTGTTTAAAACATATATGAAATGTATCTCATAGAGAGCTCTTGAATTCACAAGAATCAAGAGTTTCTCTTTGGAGATCACACAAAAGCTACACATGCAACCATGAAACTTCATCTCCCAATCACAAAACTCTTGGGAAGTATATAGAATAAATATAGGTAGGGGAATTACACTAGGGAAGATGAGAATGGAATGAGAAAAATTAGAAGGGAGTGGGGAGGGGGTTCTCGGCCGAGAGCGAGGAGGAGAGGGAGGGGAGGGAGGTGAGATGAGGGTGGAGTGTGGAGTGAGTGAAATGATTCTCATATTTTGTGTTTGGTTTTATGCTTTTGATTGACTAAAAGAAATGAATGGAAATGGGAATGTACAGGAATAACCTCTAGCTAAAGTTAGGCCATTTTGCATGCAAGGTTAATGTGGTAATTTGGCTAACAAAAGGTGAGTTAGTGGGGTTGGAAATGTCTCCTTTGCCCTTTAATAGAATGGAAGAGTGATTTGCATACAAGGGTTTCCATGTAATTTGCTAATTATTAACAAACAATTTTTCAAAGATTTATTTTTATAAAATAAAATAAAAGTTCAAAAATTATAAAATTTATACCATAAAATTACTTGGATTTTTAGAAATTTTATGAGATCACTATTAAAATTTGGGAAATGAAATAAATTTTAAAAGAAAATTTTCCAAGGTTTAGAATATTCCTTATAAATTAAAAATAAGGGTAATTAATAAAACAATTGCTTTGAAAATTTTATATTCTACATAAAGCAACTTATAACGCAGCAAATTCCATTCATACAAACGTACAATCACTACGTATATTTATAATCGACTTTAATATTATACAGAATTCACAAATAATATTACACCAAATGCCGGTCGTAACAAGTTCAAGTCACCTCCGTTGTTTCATATTAAGCTCTTTCTGAGTAAAGATGTATTTAAGACTCTTGTGATCAGTAAAGATGTCACAAGTCTCTCCATAAAGATAGTGTCTCTAGATCTTCAAAGCAAATACCACAGCCGCTAACTCCAAGTCATGGGTAGGATAGTTCACCTCATAGGGTTTAAGTTGCCTAGAGGCGTAAGAAATCACTTTCCCATGCTGCATAAGGACGCACCCCAATCCTCTCTGAGAAGCATCACTATAAACCTGAAAACCTACACTCCCTGATGGAAACACAAGTATTGGAGATGATACCAACCTCTTCTTTAACTCTTGAAAGCTCTTCTCACGATCATCATTCCACTCGAACTTAATTCCCTTCCTCATTAGCTGAGTCAATGGCAAAGCTATGGAAGAAAAACCTTCCACAAAACACCTGTAGTAACCTGCCAAACCAAAGAAACTCCTCACCTCCGTCACATTGCAAGGTTTGAGCCAATTGGTAATAACCTCGACTTTCGCAGGATCCAACTCAATGCCCCTACCAGACACAATATTCCCCCAAGAATTCCACTTCTTCCAACCAGAATTCACACTTGGAAAATTTTGCAAAAAACTTCTTCTCCCTCAAAATTTCAAGTACGGTACGTAAATGCTCCTCATGCTCCTCTCTGCTCCTAGAGTATATCAAGATATCATCGATGAAGACCACCACGAATTTATCCAGATAATCATGAAAGACCCAATTCATCAAATCCATAAATACCGCTGGAGCATTCGTCAACCCAAAGGACATCACGAGAAACTCATAATGACATAACGAGTACGAAATGTAGTCTTCGGAATGTCTTCCTCCCTAACTCGTAACTGATGGTAACCAGATCTCAAATCTATCTTCGAAAAGTACTTCGCCCCTTGCAACTGGTCAAATAAGTCATCAATGCGTGGCAAAGGATACCTGTTTCTGACAATCACCTTATTCAACTCCCTATAGTCAATGCACAATCTCATGGAACCATCCTTTTTCTTCACAAACAACACAGGAGCGCCCCATGGAGACACACTTGGCCTGATAAATCCCCTATCCAACAACTCCTGCAGCTGCTCCTTTATTCCTGCAACTTAAGTGGTGCCATCCGATAAGGCACCTTAGAAATAGGCTCAACACCTGGAACTAGTTCAATAGTAAACTCCACATCTCTATGTGGTGGAAAACCTGGTAGCTCATCGGGGAACACATCTTCATACTCCCTCACAACTGGATAATCCTCGATGTGAGGTTCATCCTTTGATGTATCCTTCACGAAAGTAAGGTAATCATCACAACCCTTAGATAATAATTTACTCGCCTTTAGAGCAGAAATTAACTTAACATCCCCCTTCGGTTGAGACCCTTAGTATACAAATTCTGGTTTATCTGCATCCCCAAAGGTCACCCTTTTTCCTTAACAATCAATTGTGGCACGATGTTCACTCAACCAATCCATACCCAAGAAAATATCAAAGTTATGCATCTCCATCGGAAGCAAGTTAACCTTATAATTTCTATCTTCAACAACTATCGTACACTCTGGATATATATCAGATATAATAACAGAATTCCCCATCGGGGTAGCAATAGACATATGAGGATATAATAATGAAGGTGCAACGCCAAGATGACGAACAAATGATAAAGACACAACAGAATGGGTCGAACCAGTATCAAATAACACATAAGCATCACGTCTACCAACAAGAAGTGTTCCTGAAATGGTACCTGAATTAGATGCTGCCTGATTTGCAGTCAATGCAAACACTCTGGCTGTAGGATTCTGCTGACTGCCACTGCCACTACCACCGCCAGCTCCTCCTCCACCAGTGTTACGGGATAATGTACAATCTTTTGCTCTATAAGACATGCTACCACACAAGAAACAAGCCCCAGTCTGTCTGTAATAAGCTCTACCTGGATGATGTCCACCACATGTAGCACAAGGAGCCACTGGAATCATATTGGGGTTTCCCCCATACACTGAGTAACGGCTCTGCCCCTGTTGACGATTCTGCCACTGCCTAGGTTGCTTCTGTCGCTGAAATTGTTGATTCTGATTTTGACCAACATACTGATTCCGGCCACGGAATGACTGACCACCCATATTCTGATTTTGTCCGCGCCACTGTCCCTGCAGACCACTCTGACCTCCATACCACTGTCTACCCTGTACAAAACCCTGGTCATCCCTAGTCCTCTTACTACCACTGTTAGACCTGGAAGTCCTGAAATCTATGCGCTCCTTCTCAACATCCTTTGTTGTATCAGCCACCTTTGCCATATTATCAAATTTAAAAGAAATTATGGAACCCCTCAGATAAGACTTCAACCCCCATTTAAATTTATCAGCCTGCTGTGCAGCAGTCCCTGCAATTGTCCCTGCAAATCCAGCCAACCTTATAAACCTTGCCATATAATCAGTAATGCTCTAATCATGGTACTGCACAATAGAATGAAACTCCCTCAAATAAGCCTCCCTATCAGCATTAGAGAAGTACTGCTCATAGAATACCTCCTTGAAACCCTGCCATTCCAAAGCCTCTGCATACTGCTCCCCTTTAGTAGCTTTCACTCATCTCCACCACCTCTGAGCATCCCCCTCCAACTTATACACAGCTAACCTGACCTTCTGAATCTAATCACAACCCAGTGCATCAAAAATCTTCTTGAGATGAACAATCCAATTTTCAGCATCAATGGGAGTCGGTGATGCACTAAAATAGTCTGGTTTCTGCTTCACAAACCTCTCCAACCATACAAACGGCTCCAACTGATGGCCTTGACCATTCTGATTCTGATTCCCATTGCCATTCTGATTTTCGTGTCCATTCTGATTTCCCTCGCCATTCTGATTTCCTTGGTTTGCCAAAGCCTGTTGTACAGTCTGAGCCACTGCTTGCCCTATCATCTCAGTAAGCTGAGCGGGGTCAATATGTAAAGGATCACGTCTAGGAGGCATCTACAATATAAGATAGCGAATGAATGAAGATTAGGAGAATAAATATGACGAAGCAGTTACAACAAAATGGTGAATCACAATGAAATGATAAAAATCAGAATGAAACAAAATTAAATAGAACACCCATCCTATCGTCTACCCAAACTCACAGGTCAACCTAAGTAGGTTTTTTTACAAGAAAGAACCTAAGCTCTGATGTCATCTTTGTAACACCCCCTTCTTAAAAATAGAAGGAGATATTACTTATAATTCATAAAACTTGCAAACAGAGCACTAAGAACAATCCCTAAATAATAATTAAACTATCTAAAACCTTCAAAATAATATTAAATCTCCAAATAATTCGAATCAATAATATAAATGTCAAAATCTCTAAAGAAATAAATGAGTCTGAAAAATGATTGAAGTCCAATATCCTAATTAATGAAATATGGGTAGCTCTCCATCACACAGTCCCGGATCCCCCTAAGCACCTGCCAGAAAAAGAAATGGCATGAGCCAAATGCCCAATACGGATTTGGAATACAATTTATAAAAACAGAAAATCAGATATAAATATTTCACAGTTTATAATAAAGTAATAATTTTAAAAACAAGTACGGCTAAAGTAACAAAGGGGTAAGGATATTTCATACCGAGATCAGAACAAATACAAATACACATATCATAGGGTACCTAATGTGTGTAACAGAATGGATAACGTGTATGTCATATACAACGTCACCATAAATCAAATCACAAATCAAACTCTGGGTGCACCCACGTATCCTGAAACAAATATCAAATGCGCAAAAGCTCCTCCCAAGAGCTAACAGAAGGATACGCCGTGACCAATCACACTATCACGGAAGTGTCATGTCACTGGTGCCGCAATGACATGGTTGTAGTACCCCTACAGCTGGTTAACTCGGTATACCCTATATCACTCTAAGGGTCCAAATGAAAAATAATATTTCTCACAAAATTTAAAAAATCACCTGAGAAAAATAATTCAGATTTCCAAAGTAGAGGGTGTCATAAATAATTTTTGAAAATCGCATAAATAGATATCTAAATTTTCCCAATAAATTTTAAAACAATTTTTGAAAGTCAGAAAAAGTCAAATCGAATATTTAATGGTATGAGTAAACTGAACATATCAAATATTTCTAAATGCTAAGAGTAACGCTGAATAAAAAAGGGATAGAATCCGTACCTCGAATATCACAACTAAAACTACTAGCAATATTCACAACAGGTAAGCTAATTCCTCCGAACCTGATCTAATAACAAATTTATTATTTATTATTGGTACACATTTCATCTTATAACTTTAAATACTAAAATTATATATTTACTTAAACGTTAATAAAATTATCACGTCGCCCTTAAAGCACGAACAAAAACATGACTTAGAATCTACCTAATTAAATGGACTTGGCTTCATATTTAGATGATAATTTAATTACTTTCCATTATAGATGTAAAGTAGCCATAACATACATGTACATTCTAGGATGACTTTAACATTTAAAACATGATTTTGACTGTAACCTTATAAAACTAATGTTCTGATTTCGAGGCATAAACACACACGCAACACCCTTTTAAGTTAATAAAATAGTAGCATCATAACTTACATTAATGCTAAGAATTTTTAATTTTTAATATTCTAATTGGAAGGAATCAAGATCTGGAAAATTTGACAAGTCAAAATAGAAATGTTTCAACTGTGATGGAATTGGACACTTTGCAGCTGACTACAGAAAACCCAGAGCTGAGAAGAAACAAGCTTTGATCTCAAAGAAGAGAAACTGGGATGATTCATCAGATTCAGATGATGGAGTGAATTATGCTCTCATGGCAAATGCTGATGTTGAGGCTGATAATGCTGAATTAAAGGTACCTCAGACTATTTTTGCTTTTGATACTGATGATATCTATGAATTAAGATTATTTCTTAAGAATCTTCATGTTAGTTATAGGGATCACACCTTAGAGAATAATAGAATCAAGAGTGAAAAATCTGAGTTAAAGAAAAGGAATGATCACTTAGAAATTGAGTTGCTTTCCGTGCTAGAAATTCAAAAAGAAAGAGATAATGCTGATTATGTTAAAGAAAAATTGTTAGAAAAACATGCTTATCTAAAGAAAGAGTTAGCTAAAGAAAGAGAAGTTATTAAACTTTGGGGTAACTTAGGAAAAACAACTCAGAAAATTCTAGAGAATGGTTGTTGGGGATCAGGATTAGGATATTCTACTATATCTAATTCTGATAAGAAAATTGGAAAATAAACTGAGAAAACAGAACCAATAAAGACTGATAGCAAGGTCAAACTGAACAAGATTCAGATAAAGACCATTAATTTTAATCCAAGTGATAATAATGTTAAGACAATCCATGAGGAAGGTACGACCTCATCACCTAAATTAAACTTAATTACTTATAAGAGTGAACAGGTTCACACAAAGTCAGTAGATATTGGTATAATGACTCAGAAACAGCTTAAGCAAAAGCTGAAGGATTTACACATAAAGACAAGAAGAAAAGGCCTAGGAAAAATAGGAATGGCAAGGCATGTGTTAATAAGAATGGAAAGTATGTAACTCCTCCTAATGCACCTAGAAAGGCATGTTCAAACTGTGGTAGCACTAATCATCTTGCCAATTCTTGCAGGAAGAATAAAGAGACAAATATTGTTCCTTCCAAATCAGAGTTTAGGAATAGAATAGTTAAATATAAACCACAGAGTCCTTGTTTTCATTGTGGTAGTGTTTGGCACTCCATTTATACATGTAAAGAGTATCACCGTTTGTATTATGACTATTATAAACTGAAACCCTCTTTAATTAAAGCACAATTTGTTTATGCATGTATAAATACTGATAGTAAGAATGTTAACATAAACTCTGATAAAAAGTCTTATGCTGCATATGTTAACAAACTTAAAGAGGCCAAATGATCCAAGCAAGTCTGGGTCCTTAAAAACACTAACGGATTTCAATTGCTGATTGCAAGGTAACAGGAGGAACACTCTAGTCTTGGACAGTGGATGCTCAGGACACATGACTGGTTATAAATCCATGCTATCAGAATTTGAGGAAAAAGCTGGCCCAAATGTTTCTTATGGAGATGGCAAATTAAAAAAATCTTGGGATATGGCAAAATCAAATTAGAAATGTCATCATTGAAAATGTAGCTCTAGTTGCAGGACTCAAGCATAATCTGATCAATGTGAGTCAAATCTGTGACAGAGGTTACCATGTCAACTTCTATGAGTAGCATTGTGAAATTGTTAGTAAGTCTGATGGAAAGATTGTAATGACTGGTGTAAGACATGGTAGTTTATATGAAGCTAGGGTCTCCACAATTACTGATAATTCAGAAGTTTATCTACTAAGTAGAGCATCTGTGGAAGACAGCTGGAATTGGCCTAAAAGACTTTCTCACCTCAACTTCAACAATATCAATGAACTTATGAGGAAAGATCTTGTGAGAGGATTGCCCAATGCAATTTTTACTCCTGATGGCTTATGTGACTCATGCAAGAAAGCCAAGAAAAGGAAAACTTCTTTCAAGAGTAAAACTGAATCCTCCATTCTTGAACCATATCATCTACTTCATATTGATCTCTTTGGTCCAGTGAATGTTATGTCAATTTCCAAAAAGAGTTATGCACTCGTAATTGTTGATGAATATACAAGATACACATTGGTGTATTTTCTGCATACCAAGGATGAATTTCCATCCATTTTTCTTGATCATGTGAGGGGGCTGGAAAAAGGATTAACATACAAAGTGAAGATCATCTGAAGTGATAATGGAACTGAATTCAAGAATAGCTCTATGGAAGAGTTCTGCAAAATCAAGGGGATAAAACAAGAGTTTTCTGCTCCTGGAACTCCATAACAAAATGGAGTTGTTGAAAGAAAGAATAGAACTCTTATGGAAGCTGCAAGAACCATGCTAGAAGAAGCAAGATTTCCTACCTGTTGGATTTTAAACGCAGCGGGGGCATGGCAAAACACTTTTACACATATAAAATCCAAATAAAAGCATACAGATCATGAATAAAAATTCGAGGGATCGAATCTAACCTTTAAAAATAATTCGGAGACAACGATCAGAGATCCTTAGCAGTTGCTCCTCAAGTGTGAAGCACTCCACCGGTATCCACCAAGAAAACGATGTTAAGGAGGAGGAAGGAGGTGGAGAGAATTGGGTTTTCCAAACTTTTTGGGTTTTGTGTGGGTTAGAATAAAATTAGGGTCTATAATAGTGTATTTATAGGCAAAATTTTCAGCTGAAATTTTCCCATAAATATTATTATTATTATTCCATTTATTATTCTCATTAATAATTAAAACACCTTTTAATCATTAATCCTTTTTCTAAACACTTTAGAAATAATTCTCTCTCTTGATTTAATTTCCAAAAATTAAATCCTTTAATTAATAATATTAAGAACTTTTCTTAATTAATTTATAATCAATTAAATCTCATTTAATCAATTATTAAATTTTCCAATTAATTATTTATTTCATAAATAAATAATTATTAGCCATTATTAATTAATTCCTCCACCATTAAATCATTCTCTTTTTATGGTGTGACCCTGTAGGTTCAATATTAAGCCGGTAGTAGAAATAAATAATAATAAAACTATTTTATCATTATTTATATAAATTCTCTAATTTATTAAATATGATTAATTAATTAATCACATTTATTCTACATCGTGAGGGATACTTCTCAGCATATCGCGACTATCCGGATAATATGAATTCACTGCTTAGAATACCAAGGACCTATTCAGTGAATAGTTACCGTACAATAAACTCCTTCTACCCTACAATGTCCCGATTAAATACAAGGCATGGATCTCGTGTCAAGCCTATCTAATTTAATCACTTGCTTACCATTTACTATGCTTAGTTCTATGCAAATTAGAAACTCCTTTCTAATTTCATTCACTCTGGCCAGAGATTCCTGAACTAGCATAAGTGGATCAGCCTTGAACATTCGCTTCCTTCACTGGAAGGGGTAGATCCTTTATTGATCATACACTATCTTCGTGTACAAATTCCTATACCCAGAAGAGCCCTAATAATTGTCCCTGGAGGCTAAGAACTAAACCAAAGCATAGTTCAGTGTACACAAGATGACTATGATGACCTCAAGTCTAAGGATACTTGTACAACTATCACTATGTGAACAACTGCTGACACGTGAGTGAACTCCATCAGTTGTTCAGCTGTGCGAGTCATGTTCAGTAAACTTATTCTATAATAAGCACCTACATACTAGCTATAGTGTCACCACACAAATGTCTATGAGAACAGACATCCTTCATAATGAAGCAAGCATAGTATGTACCGATATTTGCGGATTATTAATTACCAATTAGTAATCCTATGACCAGGAACTATTTAAGTTTAGAGTTATCATCTTTTTAGGTCTCACTATTATGATCTCATCATAATCCATAAAAAGCTTTACTCTAAACTATGGTATATCTTATTTAAACACTTAAATAGATAAAGCCCGTAATAAAAACAAAACAAGTCTTTATTAATATCAATGAAATCAAAACAGATTACATAAAAGTTATTCCTAAATCCTAATACATGATTGGACTTAGGACATATTCCTTTCAATCTCCCACTTGTACTAAAGCCAATCACTCTGGTATCTAATACCCATCTTGTCTTTATGACGATCAAAGTGACTTTCATAAAGTAGCTTTGTGAGTGGGTCTGCTATGTTGTTATGTGTGTCAACTCTAATTCAATACAATACAAGAAATGTTACCGTGCTCCCACTAACCCTTTTGTAAACGCATGGTTCATCTACGTTTTTGATAAAACCAAACTCTTTGATTGTCTCATCAAAATGAATGTTCCATCTTTCGAGAAGCTTCCTTTAAACCACATATGGTTCGCAGCAGCTTACACACTAGGTTTTCATTTCTCTTGGAAAGAAAACCATCTGGCTAATTGCCAGATCTCATAGTCGTAGTAAGCAGCAATCGCAAGCAAAATCCGAACTGATTTTAACAGGGCTACAGGTAAAAGGTTTCATCAAAGTCAATCGATTGCCTTTGTTTGAATCCTTTTGCCACAAGCATGGCCTTATAGGTCTCCACCTGGCCATCTGCTATAATCTATCTTTTGTATACCGTATACATAGATTCCATTCTGGATTTCATGGCACTATGCCATTTCTCTGAGTCAACACTACTCATAGCCTCATTATAGGTTACAGGGTCGTCATCATCAATGATCGACAACTCATTGTCATTCTCAATGACAAGGCCATAATACCTCTCAGGTTGGCGAGACACTCTCCCTGATCTATGAATGGGCTGTTCCACAAAAGGTTGTTCAGTCAAAACAGGTGTTTCCACTTGATCCGTAGTAGTTTGTGCTTCTTGAACTTCATCAAGTTCAATTTTGCTCCCACTGTTTCCTTCAAGGATAAACTCCTTTTCCAAGAAGGTAGCATGTCTGGATACAAACACCCGATGATCGGTGTAAAAGTAATACCCTAAAGTCTCTTTAGGATATCCCACAAAACTACATTTTACGGATCGATATTCCAGCTTATCTGGGTCAACTTTCTTGACATAAGCTGGACATCCCCAAATCTTAACGTGTTTAAGACTCGGTTTCCTTTCTTTCCATATCTCATACGAAGTTTGAGGAACAGATTTTGGAAGACACCTTATTCAGTAAATATGCTGAGGTTTCCAATGCATAAACCCATAGGAATACTGGAAGATTTGCATAGCTCATCATGGACCGAACTATGTCTAACAAAGTTCGATTTCTCCTTTCAGATACCAATCTGGAGGAGTCCACTGGGAGACTATACCATTTACTTTGAGATAATCTAGAAACACTCCATTAAAGTTTTCACCTCCTCGATCTGATCGAATAGTTATAATACTATGTTTGGTTGTTTCTCCACTTCATACTTATATTCTTTGAACTTTTCAAAGGCCTCAGACTTGTGTTTCATCAAACACATATCCGAATCCAGATCTATCATCTATGAAAGTAATGAAGTATGAAAATTCACCCATGGCTTGCGTAGACATTGGTCCACATACATCTGTGTGTACCATTCCTAGCAAATCTGCAGCCCTCTCTCCATGTCCACTAAATGGAGACTGCAGTGCCACTATGAAGTGAGATTTTTATCATCCCTTTTCTTTTATTAGTTTGTTCAATCTGAAGTAAATTATGTCACATTTATACAGACCATTATTTAAAGTACCATGTCCATAAAGAATATTATCTCTAAGAATAGAACATTCATTATTCTCAATAATAAATGAAAATCCGGCCAAGTCTAACATGGGAATAATATTCCTCACAATCGAGGGAACAAAATAACAATTATTTTAAACAATAGTCTTGCCCGTAGGCCTATGTAAATGAAATGATTCTACATCTACAGCAGCAACTCTTGCTCCATTTCCATCAGTAGAATCACCTCCTCTTCCTCAAGAGTCCTACTTCTCCTTGGTCCCTGCAACAAATTGCAGATTTGAGAACCACAGGTGGTATCTAATACCCAAGTAGAAATTTGATTTAATGACATATTCACTTCTTTCATGAACATACCTGAATCAGAAGCAATAGTCTCACTACTCTTCTTCTTCTTCATTTCTGCAAGGTAAACCTTACAGTTCCTCTTCCAGTGCCCCACCTTGTTACAGTGAAAGCAAACAACTTTGCTCTTGGGGTCTTCAGCTTTTGGTGGAACCGGCTTTTCTTCACCTACTTTCTTCTTCTTGGAAGAGTTCCTCTTCCTTTTCTTAGGATTGGAACTTTCACCAATTAGAAGAACATAACTCTTCTTAAGGGAAAATTCGATTCCGCAGTCTTCAACATGTTGTGGAGTTCAGGCAGGCTGACATCCAACTTATTCATGTGAAAGTTCACAACAAACTGTGAGAACGAACTCGGAAGCGATTGCAAGACCAAGTCTTGGCCCAGCTCCCCATCCATGGCAAAACCAAGTTGTCCAAGACGTTCAATCAAATTGATCATCTTAAGTACATGGTCATTCACAGATGATCCCTCAGACATCCTACAACCGAACAACTCCTTCGATATCTCATATCGAGCTGTCCTCCCCGCCACATCATACAACTCTTGTAGATGCATGAGGATAGTGTGAGCATCCATATGCTCATGTTGCTTCTGTAGCTCAATGTTCATGGAAGCTAGCATGATGCATTGAGCAACATTTACATCATCTATCCACTTACGATACACAACATGTTCATCATTATGTGCATCACTAGCAGGTTCAGTAGGCTTAGGTGAGTCAATCACGTATTCCAGCTTCTCAATCCTGAGAACAATTCTCAAGTTTCGAAGCCAGTCAGCATAATTAGGACCAGTCAATTTTTGAGCATCCAGTATGCTCCTGAGTGATAGTGCAGAAGACATAATGTATATTGTAAATCTGTAAATGATAAACACATAACAACACTTATCAAATATTCAATTTCATTTCATAACACTATATGAATCGGGTCTTTATTCATAAGTGGCTCCCACTAGTTTTCCTAATTTATTCAACCCCCTACGTGAAAAATTAAGCATTCATAATGCTAGTGGGAATAGGGATCCTACATTCCATTACACAACCCCGGCTGTGGCACGAAACGCCATGTAATGTTCAATAGGCAGACAACTCTTGTCAATTACATCTAATGTTATTCCCTAATCAAACTTTAGCCTCTTGAATAATTGAGTCACGGCTGTGGCACGACAAACTCAATATTCTAAGTCAAGTCTAACCCAACATTTCGTATAATTGAATCAGTCCGCAAAGGCCCACGGCTGTGGCACGTAACGACCGTTAGATTCTTATTCAATGTACACATCTCTATGTAATAGACAAGTATTTCTTATTTTGAAATCAAAGCCCTCGGTTGTGGCATGAAACGACAATGATTCAAAAATAAGAACTACTTTCTACCATGTTGGAAGGCTATGACCGACACAAGCCCGTTGTGTCATTGGCCAATTACTACTTGATATTATTTAATTTTAGAGGGATTATATTATGTTACAATCATAATCATATTATAAAGAGATTCTTTCTTTTAAATTAAATATTTCAAATCAATAATCAATAATCAGATGATTCCCAGATCGGGTGGAGCATTGTCAAGAGGCGTCACTTAATAACCCTTTCTTACAGATAGAAATCTGTTGTTGACAGAATCATCCTTTCTCTCATATCGAAAATTCATATTCAATTACGTGTTTCATAAACACAAGAATCTCATGATTGTATTCATAATATTGTTATTAAGGTTATGAAACAATTTCACTATACTAGGTTGTCTAACAAACGCCTTATGTTCATTTAAGTTCACCTAAATCTATCATCGCATGATAAACTAAGCATATATCACATATATCAACATGAATAAACATCAAGGTAGGCATGTTATATCATCTAGCATATTAGTCTAATCATTATACATCTCTATGTATCACATGAAGCATTTAAAAGCAATTAAAAACAGTCAAAAATAGCTTTAAAACACTTCATGGAAATATAAACAGTTCAAAACTTTTATATAAACTAAAATTGATCACTCCATTAGATCCGTCTCGAAAAAACGAATCCAACGGTATATTGCACGCCTAAAACGGAGTTACGAAACTCCCAAAAAATCAATTTTAAAATCAACAGACGGGCTGTAACGCATTCCCGGAACGCGTTACACCCCTATTTTTTTTCTTTTTCTGCAGCCGCCGTACAGCTTCTCGAACAGCGTGCCTGTCAGCTTCTTTCTCCGTGCAATCAACTAAAGAACAGCAGACCACAGCAGTGCAGTACAAAAGCAATACGAACATATATATATACTATATATACATATATTTACTTATTTAATTACGAATTTTAATTACAAAAACTTCAAAAATTCATAATAAAAAATCTATACATCATAAAATTATGAAACAAATACCCAGACGATCTACAACACTTGTAGAACCCAGATCAACATTCAAAATTATTCTGAGAAACGATTTCTCATCAGACAAAATTAATCCATGATATAACTTTTAAAAATCATAATTAATTCATACAAGCACATAAAATTCTGAAATTTTTACCACAGATCTATATGTATACAACCTATGCTCTGATACCATTGTTGGATTTTAAACGCAGTGGGGGTATGGCAAAACACTTTTACACATATAAAATCCAAATAAAAGCGTACAGATCATGAATAAAAATTCGAGGGATCGAATCTAACCTTTAAAAATAATTCGGAGACAACGATCAGAGATCCTTAGCAGTTGCTCCTCAAGTGTGAAGCACTCCACCGGTATCCACCAATAAAATGATGTTAAGGAGGAGGAAGGAGGTGGAGAGAATTGGGTTTTCCAAACTTTTTGGGTTTTGTGTGGGTTAGAATAAAATTAGGGTCTATAATAGTGTATTTATAGGCAAAGTTTTCAGCTGAAATTTTCCCATAATTATTATTATTATTATCCCATTTATTATTCTCATTAATAATTAAAACACCTTTTAATCATTAATCCATTTTCTAAACACTTTAGAAATAATTCTCTCTCTTGATTTAATTTCCAAAAATTAAATCCTTTAATTAATAATATTAAGAACTTTTCTTAATTAATTTATAATCAATTAAATCTCATTTAATCAATTATTAAATTTGCCAATTAATTATTTATTTCATAAATAAATAATTATTAGCCATTATTAATTAATTCCTCCACCATTAAATCATTCTCTTTTTATGGTGTGACCCTGTAGGTTCAATATTAAGCCGGTAGTAGAAATAAATAATAATAAAACTATTTTATCATTATTTATATAAATTCTCTAATTTATTAAATATGATTAATTAATTAATCACATTTATTCTACATCGTGAGGGATACTTCTCATCATATCGCGACTATCCGGATAATATGAATTTACTGCTTAGAATACCAAGAACCTATTCAGTGAATAGTTACCGTACAATAAACTCCTTCTACCCTACAATGTCCCGATTAAATACAAGGCATGGATCTCGTGTCAAGCCTATCTAATTTAATCACTTGCTTACCATTTACTATGCTTAGTTCTATGCAAATTAGAAACTCCTTTCTAATTTCATTCACTCTGGCCAGAGATTCCTGAACTAGCATAAGTGGATCAGCCTTGAACATTCGCTTCCTTCACTGGAAGGGGTAGATCCTTTATTGATCATACACTATCTTCGTGTACAAATTCCTATACCCAGAAGAGCCCTAATAATTGTCCCTGGAGACTAAGAACTAAACCAAAGCATAGTTCAGTGTACACAAGATGACTATGATGACCTCAAGTCTAAGGATACTTGTACAACTATCACTATGTGAACAACTGCTGACACGTGAGTGAACTCCATCAGTTGTTCAGCTGTGCGAGTCATGTTCAGTGAACTTATTCTATAATAAGCACCTACATACTAGCTATAGTGTCACCACACAAATGTCTATGAGAACAGACATCCTTCATAATGAAGCAAGCATAGTATGTACCGATCTTTATGGATTATTAATTACCAGTTAGTAATCCTATGACCAGGAACTATTTAAGTTTAGAGTTATCATCTTTTTAGGTCTCACTATTATGATCTCATCATAATCCATAAAAAGCTTTACTCTAAACTATGGTATATCTTATTTAAACACTTAAATAGATAAAGCCCGTAATAAAAACAAAACAAGTCTTTATTAATATCAATGAAATCAAAACAGATTACATAAAAGTTATTCCTAAATCCTAATACATGATTGGACTTAGGACATATTCCTTTCACTACCTACTTCTGGGCTGAGGCTGTGCAAACTGCTTGCTTTACAGAAAATGCAACATTGATCAACAGGCATGGAAAAATACCATTTGAGATGGTGAAGGGAAAGAATCCAAAGTATTTTCATATTTTTTGTTGTAAGTGTTTTGTTCTCAAAACTCATCCGGAGCAGCTGACCAAGTTTGATCTAAAAGCTGATGAAGGAATTTTTGTGGGATATCCATTGTCCACAAAAGCCTTCAGAGTTTATAATCAGAGAACAAGAATAGTCATGTAATCTCTACATTTATCTTTTGATGACAAGAAGATAACAGGTCTAGAAGATGCAGATGACCATGACAAATTGAGATTTAAAAATGAAGTATCGTATGTTAAACTTTTTAATCATGATCCTGATACAGTAAATCCTGATATCACTTAGAGCTCTGATGTTTCTTATAACTATGAAAATTCTTCTAACACTGAAGAGCAACATAATTCAAATCCAGAGACTACTGCGAGTGATTCTACTCAAGAAAGATCAGTAGAAAGATCATCAGACTCATATTCCTCAAGCTCTGATGAGTCAAATACTAATAATAATGGGAAAACTGATTCAAGGGGAGTATCAGGAAATAATAGTGGTACTAATCAACGATATAGCAAATAGTTCATGGATCAAGGGGAGGTTCATATTCAAGGAGTCAACTTCCATCTGCAAGAAAATGGTCTAAGTCACACACACCTGACTTTATCATTGGAAACCCTGACAGTGGTGTAAGAACAAGAAAAGCCACTCAAAATGAATGTCTCTACCATTATTTTCTATCTCAAACTGAACCCAAGAAGGTTGAACAAGCTCTGAAAGATGTTGTATGGGTTAAAGAAATTCAAGAGGAGCTCAATAAATTTGAAAGGAACAAAGTCTGGACTCATGTGCCAAGACCAAAGAACAGATCTGTAGTAGGCACAAAGTGGGTGTTCGAAAACAAAATTGAAAGTGAGGGCACTATCAAAAGGAATAAAGCAAGACCGGTTGTAAAGGGTTATTCACAACCAGAAGGCATTATTTATGATGAAACATTTGCTCCAGTTGCAAGGCTTGAGGCAATTAGAATCTTTCTTGCATATGCTGCTCACAAGAAGTTTAAGGTGTTCCAAATGGATGTGAAGAGTGCATTTCTAAATGGAGAACTCGAAGAGGAATTTTATGTTGAACAGCCTCCGGGGTTCATTGATCCAAAGTATCCAGATCATGTCTACTTACTGGATAAAGTACTCTATGGACTGAAGGAAACTCCAAGGGCCTGGTATGAAACACTTGCTCTATTTCTTCTAGAGAGTGGTTTCACAAGAGGTAGAATTGACAAAACTCTCTTTTATAAATACCATGGTAAGGACTTGTTGTTAGTACAGATATATGTTGATGATATCATTTTTGGATCTACTAATGATAAACTCTGTGAGAGATTTGCAAAGCTAATGCAGTCCAGGTATCATATGAGTTTGATTGGAGAATTGAGTTATTTTCTGGGGTTACAAGTTAAACAGACTAATGAAGAAATCTTCATAAATCAATCCAAATACACCAGAAATCTACTCAAAAGATTTGGAATGCAAGACTGCTCAACTGCATCAACTTCCATGGCCACTGCAACCAAGTTAGATTTAAATACTGGTTCTTCAGTAGATATAACTAACTGCAGAGGTATGATTGGCTCACTCCTATATCCGACTGCTAGTAGACCTGATATCATGTATGCTACCTATCTCTGTGCAAGTTTCCAAGTAGACCATAGAGAACCTCATATATTAGTTGTGAAGAGAATTTTTAAGTATCTCAAAGGCACCATAAATCTGGGATTATGGTATCCTAGAGATTTAGATTTTAAGCTAATTAAATATTCAGATTTTGATTTGCAGGATGCAAAATAGACAGGAAAAACACTTCTGGAAGCTGCCAATTTCTTGGTGGCACATTGGTTTCTTGGTATCGCAAGAAACAAAAGTCAATTTCCACATCAACTGCAGAAGCAAAATACATTGTTGCAGGAAGTTGTTGTGCTCAAATTCTATGGATGAAGAATCAATTACTGGATTATGGGTTAGATTATTCTGTTATTCCTATATATTGTGATAATCAAAGTGCTATTCCAATGATAGGAAATCCAGTGCAGCATTCAATGAATAAACACATCAGCATCGGGTACCATTTCATAAGGGAACATGTGGAAGTAGGTGCAGTGAAATTGGTCTTTATTCCAACAGATCATCAAGTAGCAAATATATTCACCAAGCCTCTCTGTGAAGTTACTTTCACAAGACTTCTGAATAAATTGGGAATAATAACAGGACAATTCTCAAAACCTGATAATTAAGACTGCTGGTATTTTGAAGCATGGTATTTATTATGTGTCAGTACTTGTTAGATATTGATTATTGTGCTAAATATTGATATCATGATAACATGCATTTATCTTCTATGAATCATATGTGAAAACTGCATGTTAAACTACTGATTATGCACACATGCTCTATTATTAGTTAAACTTTCTTTGACTAATAGATTTTTTCAGTAGTTGTTAAATTCTGATATTGGTCAAACCAGTGTTGACTGATAAATCCTGATAGTTGTGATCAAAATACTGATAATAGTCAAATCTTTATTGACTGTTATATTTCATTAATTATTTTGAATTTATTCAAAATAAATGGTTATACGGTATTTTTAATTAAACAGTGAGTTAGTGGAATATCTTTTGATTGCTTAAATAGGTTTAATACTGATGTAAGTATCTAGTAATACTTGAGTACTTACATAGGGAATATGAATCTGAAGAGAGAGATTACTTTATGTTTACCTAGATACGCGTAATCGTGTATACGTATTATGTTTAATTATTACATGGCTAATCAAATAGTCTTTTCAATTTCTATCTCCTCTGCTATAAATTCAAACCCTCCAATTTCAATACTTCTCACTGCCTTTTTCATTCACAAACTCCAAATATACTCAGATTCTTCATTCAGAATCTATGGCCACTGTCTATTCTCTTACTGTTAGGAAATGAATAACATACAGAGGGGGGTGAATGTGTTTTACTGTTTTTGAGCTTTTCTTGAATGTTTATGGTTGAACAAAGTAAATTGATTCTTATAGAGAAATGTGTTCTTGCAGAATTTAAACTTGCAGAAAAATAAAGAACACAAATCTTCAAAACTCACTTAATTTTATATTAAAATTAAGACAGTTTTGCT
Source organism: Apium graveolens (assembly GCF_009905375.1). Taxonomy (NCBI): domain Eukaryota; kingdom Viridiplantae; phylum Streptophyta; class Magnoliopsida; order Apiales; family Apiaceae; genus Apium; species Apium graveolens. The sequence continues at coordinate 240,027,372 of NC_133651.1, forward strand.
ACAAAATTTCTAGGCTCTTTGTTGATAAAGAGCTTAGCTTCTACTTGAGAGTGTTACAAGAAATTTGATCTAAATTGTTACAACTGACTAAGGACCAGTTTTAACTTTATAACTCAGTTAACTGTTGGTTTGCACAGTGGATAATAAAATATGCTATTAGCTTTTCTAAACTGTCACTTGTCATTTCTATTTATAGAAAAGCAGATTTTCCATTTCTGGCTTAGCATATCTTTAGCATCCCGTGTTCACTTTAATCTTCCTCTTTCAGTTAATCTTTGCCATTGATCTTGCACACTCTTTAAGCTGCTTTTTGTAGACTTGTCAATTCAGTTGTTGGATTATTTATTGATTGTTTATCTTGGATATTGAACTGATCTGCAACCTTGTACTTTGAGACTGTACATCGAGATCTCCAGTTTAGGTATATAGAACACTTGACATTTCGATAAGTATATAGGCTTATCGAGATCTCTAGTACTCCATATTTAGTTTGGCTTGTAGAGGTCTTCAGCTTGTCGAGATCTCTAGTCTTCACATCTACACTTTGACTTATCGATAAGTCTTAGTTCTCTAGTGGCTTCTTGACTTGTCAATATCTCAGAGGTCTCAAGTCAAAATTTGCCTTGTCAATATCTCAGAGTTCTATAGTGAATTTTGAATTATCGATATCTCTGAGTTTTCTAGTGGAACTTGACTTATCGATAACTCAGAGTTCTCTACTGAATGTAGACTTTTCGATAACTCTGAGTTCTCTAGTGAAGGAATGACTTGTCGATATCTCTAATCTTCAGTTTTTCAATTTGGATTGTCGATATCTTCCTGAGTTCTCTAGTAGCTTTCCTGACTTCTCGATAAGCCATTCTGGAGTTCTCGAATGACTTCTCTATAATATTAAATATGTGACTTGTAGAGATCTTGACTTAGAATATTTTTCTCCAAACAGATGTATTTAACTCCAGACTTCTTCAAAATTCTTCTGAGGCGTGATCTTCTTGATCTTCTTCCAGATGGAATCCTTAGGCTTGATACTGTTTCAGGAAAAAGACTCCAGTCTGCTCCTTTGCATTTTTACAGACTTTAAGTGTTACAAGTACAAAATACAAATTAAGATAACAATACAACTTACTTAGGGTTGGCCCCAAGTTTAACTGATTACCAAAAATAACAATTCATTAATCTCCTCCTTAGATCAGATGTCCATCTGGCTTGCTTCACACTTTGATCAAAGACACTAATGATATTGTTATTTCCAGTAATCTTTGAAATCATCACTTATATATTACAATCTCCCCCAACTTGTTCATTATGGAATTATGCACAAATTCTGATTGATGATGTCAAAACTCTGGCTAAATATAGAATTCAATTTCCCCATCTGGTCTTCTTTTGAGTTGCATTTAGATTTATTCTTCTCTCCCCCTATGAAGAATAAAATTTTATTATCTGGAAACATCCATCAGCTGTTTTGGCATTGAGACATATTATCCCCCTTTTGTCATTATCTCCAGGTAGAAAGATCCAGCTAGATGTACATTGTTCAAGCTATTGTCATTGTCCATTTAGAGCACTGTCTGCAGCTTCAAGCTTCAGTTAGATCTGTGGTGATGAGTTTATCAAGTAGAATGGGAGTTTCAACTAGATATGCAGAACAAGTCTGTCAGTAACAAAAGTCCAAAACTCTCTGTTCTTTTGAATAAGTAGTCTCACTACTTTCTCACTGTACTAGTCTCATGACTTTTGAGAGTCAGAGTTTCCTCACAAGGATTACTAAATCCAGACACTCATCTACCTCTCCTTTTTCCAGGAAGGATCCCGCCTCTCTTACTTTATGTTTTTCTCTCAATCTTTTCTCTCATTCTCACATGAAAGGCTCAATTGTTGTTTGACTTGCAGAAATAAGAGGTGGCTGAGAAGAGATGTCTGTGATCATATGATTAGGGGTAATCCATATAGGTCTAACCATACTCATTTAATCAGAAGAGTGAATACCAGTTTGAGATTGTAAGATGAATGAATCATCAGAAACACCTGTAACTAGGGTCACAGTTTGACTCAGAAATTGCTCTGTGGTTTTGACAGTGTGTTGTTCCTCACTTATAGTAAGAACCTCCAACTGAATTGGAGGGGATTTGACTGGGTTACTATCATGTATACCAGCCTCAAACCCTTGTGTGTCTTGCAACACACTGACACATAAATATGCTATACTTGCCCTTCTCATGACATTGTCATACACAATTGTACTTCTAGCTTTAACTGCTAAGGCAGCTTTTGCTAGAGTTGTGAGGGAAGTTGCACCTTTTTGAGGAATCTCCAATTGAATTGGAGAGGATTTAGATAGCTCCTCCTCAGGAGTACTACCTTCAAACCTTTCAGTCTGTGAAGACTGTTTTGCACATGAAGGTGCATTAGAGGTGTTCATGGGGTATTCAGTAGAAACTGATGAATTTCCCATGTTAGTGATGGTTTCTCTTCTCAAACAACAAAACAATCTGAAGAACATGGTGAAATTGTTGTCCTTTTGTAAAACAGGTTTCTTTTGAGAGTCACCTGAGTGGGATCGTGTTTGAGTTTGTGTTTGTGTTGCTGTGACTGGGTGAACTGCAGTTTGGTTTAGAAATGTTTTAGCTATAGTTTAGCACAAATACCTCTTGATTGATTATTTGAATTTTCTGTTGTTGTCTGAGTAGATTGTGTTGGACATGTAATGCATTGAACATACTTGTCTTTTTGGAATTTTAGTTAGGCATATGCATTGAGATATACAGTTGCAAACACTCTAACATGAAAAATAATAATCAATGGAGTTGTAAACACAAGGCAATCATGACATAAACAACAACCAACAAAATATATTGATAGAGAAGAAGACAATTTTTCATTGATAATAAACACAGAGTACATTAAAATTTAGATTACATCAAGTAAATCATAATTCTAACTACTCTACTTTTAGCTTCTTCTTCTCGGCCTCTATCCTTCTTGACGGCGCAGGTAAGCTCTGGACATGAAGTGTGCAAGAGAGATGATCCCCTCCTGCAACTCCAGAGCAGCAAGGCGTTGCTGCTCAGCCACCCTTGCACGTCTCTCCTGCTCCAGAGAGACTTCTCCCTCGAAGAAAAGAAAGCTTATCTGATCATCCCACGAGAGTTCATCAAAGATCTCAAGTGGAACATCAAAGGGGTTGCAAACAACCCCCATGATACGGACACGAAGTCCGATAGGATCAAAGTAAACTTGGTCGACAGACACATGATGAACGGGTTGGTAAACTCCATTTAAAAGCCTGTAGAAGACTGGGGCATCCATTGGAGAGATAGATGAACAAGAGGTGAGTTTTGAAATTAGGGTGTTTGATGAGAATGAGAGTAGTGATGGATAAAGAGGAGTGAAGGGTTGAATTTATAGAGGGAAAAAAGAAAGAAACCAAGAGACTTTTTAAATACCCGGTTAATAAGTGTAATAATCACACAAGCATACTTTACGAGAAACTAGACAATTAGAAATGACTAGTTACTATTCCCCATACAAGTACTCAAGAATCTTAGTTTAATTTCAAGGATAACTATTTCCCATGCAAATAAACAAGTACTCCCTACACAAAAAGTAACCCCTCCTATCAGCAAAATATTTCACTAGCTAACTCATCAAAACAAATACTGATAAGGAATTATTTTGAATAAATTCAAAACATATAATTAGCACATAATTAAATAAATTTAACTGTTATCAGTATTTGTAAAACATCACATATAATGCACTAGTTTACTCACATTAAACTAACATATTCCACATTTGAAAAAAATTGCATATAAGCATGTAAATGTGTCAATAAGTCTGAGTAATTATAGACAAAGTATGTCAAAAGTATTTTGCTGAACATAATTTATGAATTAAATTATTTCAGTTTTTCATACTTTTTGCTTCTTTTGATCTGTTATTTATTAACTTCATATATTTAGAATATGAGTTAATAAATATTCAGTTTGCTTAGAGTTTTGAGAAATTCCAAGTTTAAAAAAAATGTATTCGAGAAGTCTGGGTATTTATAGTAAAACTAAATGACTTGTCGAGAACTCAAAAATAGACATTTGAAATTAGTCTATCGAGAAGTCATTTTGAGAAATAAAGTACATATCGAGAAGTCATTTTAAATTACACTTTTAGAGAACTCAAACTTGACTTATCGAGATGTCAAATAAATACCCAGTTTGTCCAAAAAGTGGACTGAATTAATTTCAACTTTTATTTGAATAAATTCAAAATAAAATTAGAATAATTTTCCAAAAGTATATTACCAAAATAATTTATTAATTTAAATTATCTCAGTTTTGAGTTATTGACAAGTCAAAAATTGTACTTGTAGAGAACTCTGTGAATAATTACTACCAGAGAACACTACAAGGACTTATCGATAAGTCACTTTTAAGCCTATCGAGAAGTCACTCGAGAAGTCAGTAAATTGACTTATCGAGGACTCACTCGAGAAGTTCTAAAATGGCTTGTCGAAAAGTCAATTTATACTTATCGAGAACTCACTTCTCTATATACTTTTTGGTTTTTGTAATTCCGCCTTGTGTTAATTTTACATATTGAGAATATAACTTAAAAACTGAGCAGTTTACTTAGAATTTGAAAAAATCCAAGTTAATTGAATTTAAAAAACAAATATGCAGAGATTTCTGAAATATTTATAATTCATATTTCAGTTAATTTCCAATTTAATCAAATTGATTTTGATTTACTGGAGATTAATCTGCTGCAAAACATTAGCTGAGTTCTAGCCTTAGGATGAAGAGTTAAGCATTCCAATTTCACCTACAAGTCTAGTGAAAGTTGCTTCATCCAAAGGTTTAGTAAAAATGTCAGCTAATTGTTTTTCTGTTGGTACAAAAATGAGCTCAATGGTACCATTTGTAGCATGTTCTCTGATAAAATGATACCTTACATCAATGTGCTTTATCCTAGAATGATTAACTGGATTAGCTACTATAGATATAGCACTAGTAATATCACACTTAATAGGAATGTAACACTAGGCCATAATCCATTAGCTGATTTCTAATCCAAAGCACTTGAGCACAACAACTTCCTGCAGCTATGTATTCAGCTTCAGCTGTAGAAGTTGATACAAATTGTTGTTTCTTGCTATACCAGGATACAAGTCTTTGTCCAAGAAATTGACAGCTTCCACTGGTACTCTTTCTATTAACCCTGCATCCAGCAAAATCTGCATTTGTGTAACCAACAGCTTCAAAACCAATTCCCATAGGATACCATAATCCCAAGTTTGGAGTTCCCTTCAAGTATCTGAAAATCCTCTTTACGGCCATCAAATGTGATTCTTTTGGATTGGCTTGAAATCTTGCATATAGACATGTGGCAAACATGATGTCTGGTCTACTTGCTGTTAGGTAAAGCAATGATCCAATCATCCCTCTATATCTTGAGATATCTACACTCTTGCCCTTTTTATCTTCATCCAACTTTGTTGTAATAGACATAGGTGTAGATGCAGGTGAACAATCAACCATTCCAAACTTTTTCAATAGATCATTGATATATTTAATTTGGCTGATGAAGATACCATCACTCACTTGGCTGACTTGAAGTCCAAGAAAGTAGCTCAGTTCCCCCATCATGCTTATTTCATATTCACTTTGCATAAGCTTGGAGAATCTTTGGCAAAGCTTCTCATTAGTAGAACCAAAAATGATATCATCCACATAAATCTGAACTAGGATCATATCTTCACCATGTTTCTTGTAGAAGAGAGTCTTGTATATGGTTCCTCTTGTAAAACCATGCTTTAGTAGAAATTATGATAGTGTGTTATACTAGGCTCTAGGTGCCTGTTTTAGTCCATATAGAGCCTTGAGTAATTTGTACACAAAATTTGGAAATTTTGGATCTTCAAAGCCAGGTGGATGTTGCACATAAACTTCTTCCTCTAGCTCACCATTCAGAAAGGCACTTTTGACATCCATTTGATACACTTTGAAGTTTGAATGTGCAGCAAATGCAAAGAAAATTCTTATAGCTTCAAGTCTTGCAACTGGAGCAAAAGTTTCATCATAATCGATTCCTTCTTCTTGTGAGTAGCCTTTTGCAACTAACCTTGCTTTGTTTCTAGTAACTATACCATTTTCATCCATCTTGTTCCTGAACACCCATTTTGTTCCAATAATGCTTCTATTCTTGGGTGCAGGAACTAATTTCCAGACTTTGCTTCTTTCAAACTGATTCAATTCTTCCTGCATGGCAGATATCCAGTCAGGATCCAAAAGAGCTTCATCAATTTTCTTAGGTTCTACTTGAAATAGAAAACATGCATGTAGGCACTCATCAGCAGTTGCACTCCTGGTCCTCACACCAGCAGTAGGATCACCAATAATTGCATCTCTAGTGTGACTCCTATCCCACTTCCTTGTATGAGTTTGTTGACTGGTGCCTCCATTATTTTCCTCATTGTTGGTATGACTGCTGGATTATTCTTCTCTTTCTCCCCCTGAGTTTGTGCTCTCAAATTCAGGTGGTTGAGATGAGTTTCCATTTTCATGATTTTCCTGTTGAGTAGTCTCTTCATTTAATGTCTGATGTGCATCAACTTTAACTTCTCCATCAGAGTCACTATCAATGTTGAGGTTTTCAAATGCCAGGGCTTCAGCTTCATTATCATCAAGGCATTTCAAGCCTGGACATTTGTCATCATCAAAGATCATATCTGTGTTTTCCATAATCTTCTTTTGATCAGTCACATAAACTTTGTAGGCTGTTCTTTCCAGTGAGTATCCCGGAAAAATTGCTTCAAAAACTTTTCAGTCAAATTTTCCCACATATTCAGAGTTGTCTTTCAAAATATAACACTTGCTTCCAAACATATGAAGATGCTTTACAGTAGGCTTCCTCTTAGACATGATTGAGTAAGGTGACTTGCCATGTGCTTTGTTAATGAGATATATTGTAAGAACCCTGATTTTTGTAATATTTTAAAACTTCTGTGAATAGTAACTTGAGTTGATTAAGTAATACGTATGGGGATCATCATAAAATGAATAGTAGAATTTTGAGAATCCGAGATCATATTCTTGTTTATCGAGGAAAATAAGTGAATGTAAAAGGAGATGGAATTCGAAAATTCACGATTATACTACGTGTTTTCGTATCCGTAAAGAATGGCGTAGAACCGGGAATACTACGTGAAATAAATAATATATCAAGGTGTTTCTATGATCAAGAGAAGGAATGAAATTGTTTATAGGAATATAAGCGATAAAAGAAATCGCTACGAAACAAGTCGTTATACGTGGAAACTATCGGAATGAAACGACGATTGCGTTTACGATAAATAAACGAATGAGAAATTAAATCCCATGCAAGTTGGCCATGCATAACCAAGTCCTAACTAGTAGTTAGGAGTGTAACTAGATGATTAGAAGTTAACTAGAATAGTTAGTGGAATAGTGTTGAATAGTGATGGGAGACAAACAAGTACACAAGCCATACTTCTCCCTTTTCTCACTTCATCACACAATCAAACCAACCTATACCTTTGCCAAATTATTGTCAAATCTTCTGAATATATCCCATATATTCATTATACACTCCCACACTTTAGCCACAATATAAAACAACCCCTTTTCCCTCACTTAAAGCTCTCCCATTTTTCATTCCAGCAGTTCGGATTTTCTGAGCAAGGGAGAAAGACAAATTCATAACTCAAAATGTACGCATTCAAATATCATGAAATTTTTACCATAGATTCTCTATATCATGGGTAAGCTTCGTACCAAATTTCAGCCTCAAATTATTTTTTTAAATTTTATAAAAATGTCTGAATGAGGTGCTGAAAAGTTACTCCGAAATTCTAACTTGTTTCTTGGTTTTGTTTCTTAAGGATCTAGCCCTTCTAAGTGTTTCTAAGCAAACCAAGCCTCAATAATCCTAGAATTAACCTTACTAGTGTCCAAGAAGGTATAACTTTCAACCCTTTAAGGTTTTATGGTTGGATTTAAGAGTTGTGTTTGTTGTAGTGTTAAGATCCAAAGGATTGTGTTTGTTTGAGTTTGTATTGATTATGTTCTTGCTAAAGGCTTGAGATGTTGAGTTTTAATCTATGTATGTGGTACTAGATAGAGCATATAAGGTGTATGTGGGTGGATCTTGAGAAGTACTTGTATTTATGATGGTTATAGGTAGTGATTGTGTTAAGATCAAGTAGTAGAAATTGAGTTTGGGCATTCTTGCACTTGATCTGTTTTCTGCAGGATATTCGGCCATGAAAATGGTTAAAATTTGAAAACCACTGGCTATGACTAGATAGATCTTGTTTTTTAATTTCTATACATGTGTAGATCATCATGAGGAGATTTACGGTTTAGGAGTTATGGTCGTTTTAGTGTAAAACATTTCTGCTATTAGCCAACTGCACTTAAGTCCACTTGCATGGTGATTTTGAAGGACTTAAAATAATTTCGAGATTCTGGAAAAATTATGAAAAATGGATATGACAGTAGAAAAGCTGTCCAAAAAGAATTTTGAGAAAATATGAATTTTTCGATTTTATAAAAAATGTTTTGGTAAAGCGAGCGCAAGCGAGAAACGCATTAAAACCTAGTTTTGACGCGCGTTTTCTCACGTTCGAGCTTAAAACTCGAAATGGACTTTCTAAAGCGAACGATCGATTTCAAAACTCGACCATGTTATAAAGTGAGAATATAAGTGTTGAGAATGTGACGATCGGAGATTCGCTATACTTGAGTAGTTGCGAAAGTTGCTTAATAAAAGCGAGATGTTAATCGCGTACTAACTTAGACCGTTGGTTCTTGTTTATAGATCGCCAACCGAACACCAGAGACCATACCACTTCGATTACTCGAGGTATTTTTACGAAACCCTAACACAAATTATCCATGCTATATATACTGTTGTGATATTGATTTCATGATTTACAGTTCGAAAATATATGCTTGTCTGTGATATCAATACATTCCAATTATGCGATTGTTTACGAAAACGAACTTCGTTTTATACGAGTATGAGAAATTGAAACGTAATTTCAATATAATACAAGATAGTGGGAGTCGGAGATATTTTTAAATCGATTTAATCCCGGAATGAGCCGGACGCGGAAAATATCGATTTCAATAAATAAAGTACTTTCGCGTAACATACATACTAAGCGAACGATTGAGATTTGATTTATAACTAAAAGAGGTAATCGAATACTCACTCAAGGGATATCCTGCTTGATTATTTATTTATAAGTAATACCTAAAGAGTTACTAAAATATCCGGAAAATACTTAAAGAGATATTGAAAAGTTTTTTAAATCAATTCACTCTATCTAAAACGTATGTAACCATTCGAAGGATAATTATAAGATGTCGAATCCTGTCTTAAGTATTTAATTAAGATTTTTATCAATTCATTGAACCTTATTAAGAAACATTTTGTACTTAAGGTTTTATCAATTCATTGAACCCTTCTTAAAAATATTATGAGACCGTAAATATTTAATATTAGGTACCTCTAAAAATCATTTAAAAATAGACATAGTTCCCAAGGATACTTTCTAAATTATTCAAAATTTCTCGGAAGAGATCAATCATCTGAAACTTATCAAAACCTTAGGGAACTTAGTCTAGAAGCATGAAGGTTTTGCTTCCTCGCTCAATGAAAAACAAGTGAACAATATATGTAAAACTACTACGGTTAAGGGTCGAAAACGATTTTAAATTCAAAACTCCGACAACTCCCAAGGATCAATTGTAATAAAATGACGGATAAATTACCTTGTATAAAGGTCAACTAAGAACGATCTATTCCTTCGATAAAGGATTTGATGTAAATGATAAAATTGTTTTGGGACTGGAATGTGGCCTACCCGGCACGGAGAGGTATCGGGTAGTGACCAAGCGCGGAGTGGCGCAGTATACAGTTTAATGGTCTCTGTGACCATTGACTTTCGGACTTGCACGGAAATGGGCAACCATCGTGTAATGTCTTGATAAGCCCAAAGGCGGCTAGGTTTGTATTCCTTCTACTAGTAGAGAAAATTTCGTATTCGGCTGATCACCGGTACGTGGTTTATTCCAGTATAGTCCCTTCCTCCACTTTGGATAAATTGTTGTGAAACCTACAACAGAAGGCCGATAAGGCTGAGTTTTAAATAAGGATATTGATGTACATATATCACATCCATATGAGAATCTTGGTTCAAGCATCATATTGAGATTTTGAGATAAAATGAGTACGAGTATAAGCCGATTAAACTGATACGGTTAAAGTTGAGTTTTTCATAAAATTGACAAGCATATAAACTTTTAGAAACCTTGGATATACAATGCCTAATGGTTGTTTTTCCCTAAATGATTATATTGAGATAATAGATATATATATATATATCTTGCTGAGCATTAGTGCTCACTCTTGCTTTTATAAATATCATATCACAACAGATTACCACCATGGCCGGAACCAGGATGACTGCCCGCAAACGGGTAGGGGACGCACGTGAGTACCGTAGACTGTTCGTCCGCCAGCCACCTCAGGTAGACGAATAGAGATAGTTTCCTTTTGAGTACTTGAACCAAGACTATTTGTGACCCGAGTCAGTCTCATATAGAGCTGTTCTCGGCATTCACTCTTTTGAGATAACTTCCTTTGGTCTGTAATAACTTAAATACTTTAACGTTAATTTAGTAATATTTCTGAGCATGTAACCTGTGTGTGTGTGTGAGTTTGGTTAAAAGGTCGAGTAATGATGTGAAAAGAGGATTAATTATTTATTAGTCAATATTAAGTGATCATAACGACCCGAATTCCCGACCTTGAATTTGGGGGTGTTACATATATGTTCTGAGTGTAACAAGCAGTGTTAACAGCCTCTTCCCAGAAACTTGTTGGCAATTTGGCATCTTGCAGCATTGTTCTGGTAGCTTGAACCAAAGTTCTGTTCTTTCTCTCAACTACTCCTTTTTGTTGAGGTGTCCTGGCAGCTGACAATTCTTGAACAATGCCTTTGCAGAATTCACTTAATGTAACCTTTCTGAATTCTGTTCCATTGTCACTTCTCAGTCTTTTCACACAATTGTAATCTTCGGCCTGCTTTTCTATCTTCTTGATGTGCTCAATTATGATGTGTGAAGTTTCATCTTTAGACTACATGAACTCTACCCAAGTGTATCTTGAGAAATCGTCCACCATCACAAGTGCATATTTGTTCCTTGAAATTGATAAGATATTTACTGGCCCAAATAAGTCCATGTGAATAAATTGCAAGGGTGCACTTATAGAATTCACAGTTTTTGATTTGTGACTAGATCTTTTTATTTTTCCTTTCTAATAAGCTTTACAAACTTCAACTTGAGCAAATTCCAGCTTAGACATGTCTCTTACTAAATCATTTCTGACTAAGTTGTTAATTGCCTTGAAATTCAATTGAGACAGCTTCGTATGCCATAACTTGCTTTGTTCTTCTGATGCCTTGGTGTAGAAGCAACAAATACCATCCTTATTTGTTGAGCCCACGTCTGCAACAAACAAGCTTCCTTTTTTTGCTCCTTTAAGAGCAACTTCACCAGTTTTCTTGCTGGTAAAATTGCATTCGTCTTTGTTGAATAAAACTTCAAAGCCTTTGTCTGCAAATTGGCTAATACTGAGAAGATTCATTTCAAGACTAGCTACTAGTGCTACATCATCAATGACATCATTTTCAGAAACAATCTTGCCATAACCCATTGTGAATCCTTTGCTGTTGTCTCTAAAGGTCACCAATGGGACAGCTTTCTCCTCAAACTGTGATAGCAGGGCATGATCACCTATCATATATCTGGAACATCCACTGTCAATAATCCATATAACTTTCTTCACTTTGCCCTTTGATTTATCTGACCCGTTTCCTTTTTTTCGGGATTTATCGGACTCGTCTTGGTACGCGATTCGGCTTATAATCAAATAAATAATAAGGTCAACTAATTTCTAGAAGAAATTAGGTTTTAATATTATTTTTAATGAAAATAATTCATTTTTCTGAGTCAAAGGGCTTTCGTTTCGCTCGAATCGGACTAACGGTCTAATTAATATCAATTAAACATAGATAATTCACTTTATTATTCAATATAAATAATTATTACTAATTTTTAAATCCTAAAATAATTTTTAAATAATTATTTAAGAAAAATTAGAACTAAAAATGATTTTTCTATAATTTTTGGAATTAAAATGAATTTATTATGATTTAGTGAAAATTATTTGATTAATTATCAAAATAATTAATCATTTTTAAATAATTAATAAATAATAAATAAATAATAAATAAATAATTAATTAATTAAGAAAATAATTAAATCTGATTTTTTTAGAAAATATTTCAGAATTATTTATAATATTAATCAATTAATTAAATAATTAATTAATTAATTTATAAAATAAATAAAACTGATTGCAAACCCGGGTTGCAAACCGGGTTACAACCGGGTCACCAAAAACATCTCGGGTTGGGGATGAACTGGTCGGGATTTGCCCAGAATCCGGCGACCGGCCAGGATTCCGGCAACCCTAATTCATGCCCAAAACAGCTTCGTTTGGTACGGTTTTTAAGTACTGAAATTAGGCTATTTATAGTAGTGAAATTAATACTCCTAATTAAAATTAAGGCCCTAATTCTACATCATTTAAAATTAATAAGCCCTTAATTTTATAATTTTTGAGTATTAAAATTTAATTTATAAATATTTTATATATATAATATATATGCCAAAATTTCCCAAAAATTGTGAATAATGCAAAAATACAAAGAAATGGTATAAATGAAAGTCCTCTAATTTTATAAAAATAAAAATGTAATTTTTGTGGGGTTTTTAACACCCAATGGGGCCCGGAAAAGTCATTTTTCGCGAAACGAGAAAAATTATAAAATACCTAGATGTTCAGAATAATGCGATGGTAAAAGCCGTTTGATGAAACATAAGACCCATTATTTTATTTGAAATATCAGCTATAAAATCATGATTAGGGTCGTATAACTTTTGATATGGAAGCTATAAATGCAAAATAAAATATCTGAAAAAATATCTTAAAAATACCGGGACGACACAGAATGCACGCATATAGCAATTAGGGTTTGACAGTTAATTACACATAATTGACACATCTTCCCCCCCTTAACAGGATTTTGTCCTTAGAATCTCGCTAAGAAAACAAATAAGGATATTTCTCTAACATCTCACTCTCAAGTTCCCAGGTTGATTCCTCAACCATAGGGTTTCTCCACAAAAATCGCACTAGAGATACAGACTTATTTCTCAACACTTTCTCTTGCCGATCTAAAATTCTTACCGGCTGTTCTACAAAAGATAAGTCAGGTTGGATATCTATCGGTTCATACTCTATTACATGCCTAGAATCAGGATTATATCGCTTAAGCATTGACACGTGAAACACATTATGAATATGTTGCATATGAGGCGGTAAAGCTAATTCGTACGCAACTTTTCCCACTTTCTTCAAAATTTCAAATGGTCCGGCGTATCGTGGCTTCAATTTAGCCTTGTTGCCAAATCTGGTCAATCCTTTCCATGGCGATATTTTAAGTAACACGTGCTCTCCTTCCTGGTAGTCCATATCCTTCCTAGCTTGATCTGCATCTTTGCGTTGTCTATCTTGTGTTGCATCTAGTCACTTTCGAATAAGTTATATCTTTTCTTTAGTCTATTAAATTAATTCTGGACCCAAAACCTTGCGTTCTCCAACTTTATCCCAATATACTGGTGATCTACATTTTCTTCCATATAACGCTTCGTATGGTGGCATCCCAATGCTTGCATGATAGATATTGTTGTAAGAAAATTCAACCAAAGGTAAATGTTCATCCCAACTGCCTTTGAAATCAATCGCACAAACTCGTAACATGTCCTCGATTGTTTGGATGGTTCTTTCACTCTACCCATCGATTTGCGGATGATAAGCGGTGTAGCGCCCTCCAAACCCGGGTCAGAATTTTAGGGTCCACACACACACACCTTATTAATAATCTGCTTATAACAATGATAAAGATAATAATAATATACAGTGACTCTACTTACCAACTACCACGGACCGCAACAGGTTAAAGTATGCACACAAGCCAAACACACCTACTTATATTACAAACGTTCAAATCCCCACTATTCCAAGCTCAGAACGGAGTATTAAACATTATTACAAACTTTTACAAACTTAAATTATTCCAAAAGAAGCCTACTAGCTTAGCTCGATCAACCTGAACCCCTAGCTCTCGCGATGGACTGGGGATCCTCGGTACCAACCGGTTCCTTCTTAACTGGAAAAGAACATAAACAATATCGCACAAATGAGCTAACTAGCTCAGCAAGTCACAATGACAAAACTGAGAATAATGATCATCAGGTAAATATGGTTATGATATCAAGTGAACAATGGATTATGATTTAGAATTGGATATTATATTTTCATTTTAAAAACCAAGGTTAGGATTCTGATCAGTCACGCACTAACCCCGAGCAAAGCATACAGCACTGCCCTAATAATTGGATCCAAGGCACACATTGGCCTAACTTGACCATTATATGGTCTGACCACGAATCTGGTCCACAATTTTATAAAATAATCCAATTCTACCATAATAACAGAATAAGCAGTAATAAACCATGAACAGGATCATTAACAACATTGGATGTTTAATAATGAAAATGGTTTCAATTTATATAAGGATCAATATGGCATTTCCAAAGCTTGGTTGTTAGGTAATGAAAGAATTGGATAACAAAGGAATCAACATTTCAGGGTTCCAAGAATTTGGTCTTTCAAAGCATAAGATACAATGGTTTGAATGTGTAAGCAATTTGGTTCAGTGTTTAATATTTAGTTTGTATGTATTTGTGGAGTAGTATCGTATATTTGAGGTTCATATTTGGGTATACAACAATCGATGGTCTAAAAAGAATCAGGTTTACAGCTCAAGATCAATAACTGGAATCAAGGTTTAGGGTTCAGTGCTTCAAAGCACTCACAATATAAAACCATAATATTAATCAATACAATATCTCGAGAAAGTTCAGAACACTTGTCTGGTACTAGCTTACTACACTACACTCGCTTCCAATCACAATTGTCTTATTCCTCCACTACCTGTTTCCCTTTCCTACGTCTTGCCTCTTCTGCTCACATATCATAAGCATCTATCAATATTTAACTTATATGATTCTATTCAACATATACTTCTATTTACCCTTCGTTTCACCCAAATCTGATTAATGGATTAAAAGTTACGCAATAAACAAGTAAACAGCGAATATATAGACCGACAGTCAACCAACAAGTCACATATAACACATAGCACGTCACATAATCAATAATATATCATTTATAAATAAATCTCGGGTCATAAACAAGCTTTCTGGTATCTAAAATGATTTTTAAAACATTTTTCGGAATTAAAACGGGTCGTTGGATCAATTTCGAAGTAGTAAATAGGGTTCGGTTGGCCAATTCTGGCTTCAAAACAATTTCATAATAATTATCGAGCCTTGAAAATAATTTAAAATAGTATTTTAAAGCTCGAAACTATTTTTCAGAATTTTTAAATTATTTTTAAATAATTAAATCTAATTAAATAATTAATTAAAATCAATTAATAATTAATTAAATCAATTAATCAATCAATTTTCCAATTAATTGACCAATTAATCAATTAAAAATTAACTAAAATTAATTAACTAATTAATTCAGATTTATTTTTGAATTAAAAATAATTTTTGGAATTAAAATAATAATTTTTGGAATTTTCAGAAATTAAAATCGAATTTTTATAATTAAAATAAATAGGAAATATGATTTTTGAATATTTTTAAAACAGGAATTCAAAATTTGCAAGTTCTGGAAACCTCAGGGACCTAACTGTTTCTTCCCCAAAAGATAAGGTACCAAACTGCAATTTTACAACTTCCGTCGCCGGAAAATACAGGGGTGGCCGGAGAACATGATTCCGGCACCCTCACATCACCACAAGCTCCAGATCACATCTACAGACAACCAGGAACTTATTCATGCAATCAAATTATTCAAATAACCCCAGACTTGGCCGGAAATTGGCCAAGAACATCGCCAGTTTCCGGCGAACTTCGAAAATTTTCAAAACACAACTCCCTTCGATTCAGACATCCTCTGTTAACGAGCTATATACCAATCGATTGCAAATTTCATAAGGAACATAATCCACTATAAATCAACAGCTAATAACCCCTAAATCAAAAAGCCCCAAATTTCAATTGAAAACATTCATACGGGTTATAAACCCTAATTTCAAAATTCGAAAATCAAACTCAATTTTGAACATGTTATTGAACTCCAAATCAGACGTATGACATATCAAAATCATCAAGAAAACAAGCTCTACAACATACAATCATCAAATCATACAAACAATCATCCGAACAAAAATTCATATTTTTAATAAAAATAATTCGAAAATAAATAAATTTTCAGAAAATAAACCTTGATTTCTGCAGTGATTTGGAACACTGAATCTGATAGAACACCTTAAGACCTTTGGATTGAGTACTCGAGCTTTGAAAACAGAGATCAATAACACCTTCGTTTTGCTGTTTAATTCTTGGAAGATTATATGAATATAGGGTTTTTCTCTGGAAAATTATATAATTATCTGTCTGCAAATGATTTTGATACGAAATAAAATACGGTAAAAGGCTATTTATAATTACGGAAAATTAGTATCCCGTTGGATCATTCCGGATATAAAACGGTACGTTTATTTATAAAGACTGATCCAAACGGTATCGGTTTTCGGGACAGTTATCCAAATCAGTACAATTTGTACTGCGGTCTTGGTCTCAGCGCCTGGTTACACGTACTACAAGGTGATAATTGGGATAGTTTAATAAAAAGCTCCCGTTTATCGAAAATACGGGTTTTATTGATTTACCGAAACGAATATTATATCGAAAATGTTGCGCCGAGACCCGCGCAGGACAAACCATACGGCGGATCGAAAAAGTCGAAACATGGAATATGCTCGGAATATTACAATTAGGTTAGGAAGGAGTTCTCGGAAGAGTTTCGGGTTCCAAAAATGTAACAACGGATGACGTCGGTTGGTTCCCGTTTTTATAAAATAGATTTTAAATACCCGAAAAAAGATTAAATTTCATATGATCCTTATAAATCCATAAATCAACATAAAAAAAAATTAGGAAGATATGACAATTATCTACATTTTATTTTGGACATATAAAAATTAAAATACTCAATTAATAATATTTTTAAACATCCAAACGCATTTAACATTTAACAATTAGTTCACAGAATAGATACTGAACACATATATTAAGGAAAAATAATTACACGATATATCCCGGATATTACATCCTTCCCTCCTTAAAAGGATTCTGTCCTCGGAATCTCTTAAGAAAATAAATGAGGGTACTTTTCTCTCATATCACTTTCCAATTTCCAGGTTGACTCTTCAACCTTTGGGTTTTTCCATAACACTCTTACTAACTTTACCACTTTATTTCTCAATACCTTCTCTCTTTTCTCTAAAATCTCTATCGGACTCTCTACATATGACAAATCTGCCTGAAGCTCTATTGGCTCATATTCTATTACATTCCTGGAGTCTGGATTATATTTCTTAAGCATTGATACATGAAAAACATTGTGAATGTGCTCCATGTGCGGAGGTAACGCTAACTCGTAAGCTACTTTGCCAACGTGCTTTAGAATCTCAAAAGGTCCGACATATCTTGGGCTCAGCTTTCCTTTCTTTCCAAACCTCATTAGTCCTTTCCACGGTGATACTTTCAGTAATACCAAGTTTCCTTTTTCAAATTCCATGTCTTTCCTTGATTAGTCTGCATATTTCCTTTGACGGTCTTGTGCTGCTATCAATCTTTTCTGGATTACTTCAACAACTTCCTTTGTCTGCTGCACCAATTCAGGTCCAAGTATTTTGCGTTCTCCTACTTCGTCCCAATACACTGGAGATCTACACTTGCGTCCATAAAGGGCTTCATAGGTTGGCATCCCAATACTGGCATGATAACTGTTGTTATAAGCAAATTCTACCAGAGGTAAATGCTCATCCCAACTTCCTTTGAAATCAATAGCACAAACACGTAACATGTCCTCAATCGTCTGGATTGTTCTTTCACTTTGGCCGTCCGTCTGGGGGTGATAAGCCGTACTCATATTCAATCTCGTTCCCAAACATTCTTGAAAACTTTTCCAAAATCTTGAACTAAATCTTGGATCTCGATCAGATACGATAGACACAGGAACTCCATGACGAACTACAATTTTCTTTAGGTACATATGGACCAACTTGTCAAGTGAAAATCTTTCATTTATAGGCAGAAAATGAGCTGACTTGGTAAGTCTATCCACTATAACCCAAATGGCATCATGATTAGCCCTTGTCCTTGGTAATCCAACTATGAAATCCATGGCAATATGTTCCTATTTCCACTCTGGAATCTCTAATAGCAATCCACTTGGTCTTTGATGTTCGGCTTTAACTCTCTGACATGTATAACATCTGCTAACCCATTCCGCAATTTCCCTCTTCATATTTGGCCACCAATAATTCTCTTTTAAATCTCTGTACATCTTTGTACTTCCTGTATGGATTGAATACCTTGAATTATGAGCTTCCTGCAAAATTTCATTCTTCAGCTCCGTCACCTGTGGAATCCAAATTCTTGAAGAAAACCTAAGAATACCTTGATCGTCCTTTTGCGTGCACAATTCTTCACCTACCAAACAATTTATATCTTGATACATTACATTTTCTTGACACTTCTTTATTTTCTCTAACAACTCCGGCTGGAAAGTCATACTGTACATTTTTGCTTCATCAGGCTTGCAAACTTTAATCTCCAATTCAAGTTTTTGAAATTCCTTATATATCTCTTCAGAAACTGATAACACATTTAACTTTTCCTTCCGACTTAATGCGTCTGCTACCACGTTCGCTTTACCGGGATGATAATTAATCGAGCAGTCGTAATCCTTGATCAATTCTAACCATCTCCTTTGCCTCATATTAAGTTCCTTTTGTGTGAATATGTACTTTAAGCTTTTGTGATCCGTGAAAATCTGGCACTTTTCTCCATACAGATAATGTCTCCAAATTTTCAAAGCAAAAACTATGGCTGCTAGCTCCAAATCATGAGTAAGATATTTCTGTTCGTGTGGTTTCAATTGCCTTGACGCATACGCAATCACATGATCGTGCTGCATTAGAACACATCCTAGTCCTTTCTGAGAAGCATCGCTATAAATTACAAAATTCCCTTGATCGTCGGGAAGTGACAAAACAGGTGTTGTGATTAATCGTTTCTTTAGTTTCTGAAAACTTTCTTCGCACTTGTCATTCCATATAAACTTTTCATTCTTCCGTGTAAGCTTTGTCAATGGTGTTGCAATCCTTGAAAATTTTTGAACGAATCGACGATAATATTCGGCTAATCCCAAGAAACTTCTTACCTCGGTGGGTATTCTCGGTGTTTCCCAATTTCTAATTGCCTCGATCTTTGTTGGGTCCACTTTGATCCCTTCATTACTGACTATGTGTCCTAAGAACTGTACCTCCTGTAACCAAAACTCACACTTCGAGAATTTAGCATATAATTTCTTTTTCCTTAAAATCTCCAAAGCTGTTCTCAAATGTTCCGCATGATCGTCTTCCATTTTTGAATAAATTAAAATATCGTCTATAAACACAATAACGAACTTGTCCAAATACTCCTTGAAAATTCTATTCATCAGATCCATAAACGTTGCCGGGGCATTGGTCAATCCAAAAGACATTACTAAAAACTCATAATGTCCATACCTTGTTCTGAAAGCTGTCTTCGGTATATCTTCTGGCTTAATCTTCAGTTGATGATATCCCGATCTTATATCAATCTTGGAGAAGTACTTGGCTCCCTTCAGTTGATCAAACAAATCATCAATTCTGGGTAACGGGTACTTGTTCTTGATTGTAAGCTTGTTAAGCTCCCTATAGTCGATGCACAGTCTCATGCTTCCATCTTTCTTTTTGACAAATAATACCGGGGCTCCCCACGGGGACACACTGGGTCTGATTACTCCTTTCTCTAACAGCTCTAGCAATTGCTTCGCTAGCTCTTTCATCTCAACAGTCTCCATCCTATACGGGGCCTTAGATACTGGTTCTGTTCTAGGTGCTAAGTCGATTGCAAACTCAATTTCTCTATCTGGAGGAAATCCTGTTAACTCGTCGGGAAACACATCTGGAAATTCATTCACTACTGGAATATCTTCAAGTTTCGCTGGCTCCTGACTCCTGTCAATCACATATGCCACGAAATGCTCGCATCCTTGTCGTAATAACTTTTTGGCTTGAATCATCGTTAAGAACTTCTTTACTAGTTTCTGACCCTTGAACGTTACTATTCTTTCATCTGGCATTTTCACCATTACCTTCTTATTTTGACAATCTATCTGGGCATCGTGCTTAGATAACCAATCCATTCCTAAGATAACGTCAAATTCTCCTAACTTGAATGGTATCAAATCTACACAAAATTTACTACCAGAAATCTCAATCTCACAACTCCCACAAACTTGATTAACAGATACTCATTCTTGATTTGCCAATTCCACAATCATTATTTCATTTGAATACTCAACTGGATAATGTAACTTATTAACAAAATCTTGGGAAACAAACGATCGAGTTGCTCCCGAGTCTATTAACACTTTGGCATATAAAGAATTCACATTAAGCGTACCTGCCACGACATCCGTATCCTGGATAACATCCTTCACAGACATGTCAAAAACTCTAGCCCTCGGAGTCTCATTTACAGCTGGGGTAGATCCCATAATCCTCAATGCATTACTGACAGGGGCTGGTGTCTTACAATCCTTGGCTATATGTCCTGGTTTCCCACATTTAAAGCACGTAAATCCAATGGCTGGAACCTTCACTGCTGGATTCCGGATAGGCTGATCCTTATTTGTTGGCTCTCTTGCTGGCTGATTTCAGCACTCCCTTGAATAGTCCTTTCTGATTGCACTAGTAACAAACTACATTCAACTTATTATAAACTCCCCCATACTTCTTCCCACATACTTGATAATATAGAAAAGTTAATCTCAACTGATTTGGCTAATTCACATTAACTGGACGGTTGCCCTGGCTTCTGTCGCTTACATTTTATCTCCTGAGATTAAAATTCCTCCCTGGCTGAAACTTGCCCTTCTTAAAATTTGGAAACTTCCCTGGTTGTGACTGACCTTCATTCCCTTCAAATTTCCTTTTCTTGCTTTCCTTTTCCTTCTGTGACATCTCACTCTCTGTCTCTGCGATCATAGCCTTCTGTACCACTCCTGCATAGGTATCCAATTCAAAAATGGCTACCTTCCCTCTGATTTATGGTTTCAAACCTTGCTGGAATCTTTTAGCTTTCTTCCTGTCAGTATCCACATACGAAGGCACATACCTTGACAATTCCTCAAACTTACTCTCATAATCTGCCACCGATATATTCCCTTGCTTTAATTCTAAAAACTTCAACTCCATCTGATCCTGGACAAACTGGGGGAAATACTTTTCTAAAAACAATTCCTTAAACCTTTCCCAAGTAATAACATATGTACCTTCCAATGTCTTCACCAACTCCCACCAATAGGTGGCCTCATTCTTCAAATAGTAACTTGCAAACTCCACCTTATGTTCATCCTTTACTTTTACTAAGGTAAATGCCTTCTCTATCTCCTTTAACCAAATATTTTCTTCAATCGATTCTAAGGAACCCTTGAATTCTGGTGGGTTTACTGCCTGAAAATTTTTGAAAGTTACCTGGGGATTGGTCTGTCTTTGTTGTTGTTGTGCCAGGTGAACTGTTTGTTGGGCCAATATTTGAAGAATCTGGGCTATTGCTGGGTCTATGGGTCCTGGGTTTGCATTCTGGTTTGTATCATCTTGGTTGTTATTGTTGTTGGTTTCTTCATTCTGGGTGTTGGTGCGGGTATTTCTTCTGGGAGGCATTTTCTGTAAAGAATCAAACAACTTATTTGGATTTTAAACCAAATTCTTTGCAGAAAAGAAAAGTTTTGTAAAACAAAAATATTTATTTTTAAAACAGTTATAACTAAGTAAATTGCATGTTTCTTTACAGAATATAAACAGTTATGGAAAACAGGGTACATGGTATCACAGGGGTATAACTGGTGCAATAAATAAGGTAAAGTAAAACAGGTGCAGTAAAATGAATGACAATACTGGAAAGGAAAGGTGCTGATATATATAGATCAAAAGTTTTAGGTAGTACAAGCGTAAAGACGCTTCGGAAGTAAAAGCAAAAGGGTACAACAACCTACTCACTAGTCAGCATAACTAGTCTGTAAATACAACTCAAAAGTCTACCGATACACACTACACACTACTGTACATACTACACAACCATAACAATACTGCTCAGCATCTCTAGATCTCTAACTCATGGCAAGTCTGGACCTCCAATCTCCTCAAGCTCCTCTAGAACCCACTTAGCCCACTCCACTAGAAAATCAGTGGTGATGTCCTCATGTGGAGCCTCAGCAATCCTCACTGCAGCTGCTCTACGAAACGCCTGGAGCCTCTCTCTGAGTCGCCTCTCACCACTCCCAACCTCTCTCGTACGCATAATATGTAGTAACTCCTGAATCTGACCCTGTAGGAATCGCTGCTCCATAAGTCAAGCCTCAAACTGATGATATGGGACAGGATAGGAAGAGAACTGGAAAGATACTCCTGTAACTGAGTGACTAGTAAAGCCTGAATTAGCAGGTGGGGGTCCTCTAATAGGTGGCCTCATGCCTGGGGGTGGAATGGCCTGCAATGGTACGGGCTGCAACACAGGCAGAGGTAGAATAGCCAACATTGGTGGAACAACAGGACGTGGATCCGAAGACGGTACTCCAACTGAAGGCTCTGAGTGATCAGCTGATACGGGAATAAAAGAGTCGGCCATCGCTGCTATCTGAAATCATATCGCAATATAAGAATCTCGAACCATAACGCGAATTACACTAATACCTGTTATACCGAAGCACTCAACCTCTCGACGTTCTATCTTTCTATTCCTTACTTCTAATCCTAACCCTCTACCCATTCCCGTCAACCTAGGCTTGTGTCAGTGACTTATAACCTGTAGCTCTGATACCAAACATGTGGCGCCCTCCAAACCCGGGTCAGAAGTTTGGGGTCCACACACACACACCTTATTAATAATCTGCTTATAACAATGATAAAGATAATAATAATAATATGCAGTGACCCTACTTACCAACTGCCACGGACCGCAACAGGTTAAAGTATGCACACAAGCCAAATACACCTACTTATATTACAAACGTTCAAATCCCCACTATTCCAAGCTCAGAACGGAGTATTAAACATTATTACAAACTTTTACAAACTTAAATTATTCCAAAAGAAGCCTACTAGCTTAGCCCGATTAACCTGAACCCCTAGCTCTCGCGCTGGACTGGGGATCCTCGGTACCAACCGGTTCCTTTTTAAATGGAAAAGAACATAAAAAATATCGCACAAATGAGCTAACTAGCTAAGCAAGTCACAATGACAAAACTGAGAATAATGATCATCAGGTAAATATGATTATGATATCAAGTGAACAATGGATTATGATTTAGAATTGGATATTATATTTTCATTTTAAAAACCAAGGTTAGGCTGATGATCAGTCACGCACTAACCCCGAGCAAAGCACACAGCACTGCTCTAACAATTGGATCCAAGGCACACATTGGCCTAACTTGATCATTATATGGTCTGACCACGAATCTGGTCCACAATTTTATAAAACAATCCAATTCTACCATAATAACAGAATAAGCAGTAATAAACCATGAACAGGATCATTAACAACATTGGACGTTTAATAATGAAAATGGTTTCAATTTGTATAAGGATCAATATGGCATTTCCAAAGCTTGGTTGTTAGGTAATGAAAGAATTGGATAACAAAGGAATCAATATTTCAGGGTTCCAAGAATTTGGTCTTTCAAAGCATAAGATACAATGGTTTGAATGTGTAAGCAATTTGGTTCAGTGTTTAATATTTAGTTTGTATGTATTTGTGGAGTAGTATCGTATATTTGAGGTTCATATTTGGGTATACAACAATTGATGGTCTAAAAAGAATCAGGTTTACGGCTCAAGATCAATAACTGGAATCAAGGTTTAGGGTTCAGTGCTTCAAAGCACTCGCAATATAAAACCATAATATTAATCAATACAATATCTCGAGAAAGTTCAGAACACTTGCCTAGTACTAGCTTACTACACTGCACTCGCTTCCAATCACAATCGTCTTATTCCTCCACTACCTGTTTCCCTTTCCTACGTCTTGCCTCTTCTGCTCACATATCATAAGCATCTATCAATATTTAACTCATATGATTCTATTCAACATATACTTCTATTTACCCTTCGTTTCACCCAAATCCGATTAATGGATTGAAAGTTACGCAATAAACAAGTAAACAGCGAATATATAGACCGACAGTCAACCAACAAGTCACATATAACACATAGCACGTCACATAATCAATAATATATCATTTATAAATAAATCTCGGGTCATAAACAAGCTTTCTGGTATCTAAAATAATTTTTAAAACATTTTTCGGAATTAAAACGGGTCGTTGGATCAATTTCGAAGTAGTAAATAGGGTTCGGTTGGTCAATTCTGGCTTCAAAACAATTTCATAATAATTATCAAGCCTTGAAAACAATTTAAAATAGTATTTTAAAGCTCGAAATTATTTTTTGGAATTTTTAAATCATTTTTAAATAATTAAATAATTAATTAAAATCAATTAATAATTAATTAAATCAATTAATCAATCAATTTTCGAATTAATTGACCAATTAATCAATTAAAAATTAACTGAAATTAATTAACTAATTAATTCAGATTTATTTTTGAATTAAAAATAATTTTCGGAATTAAAATAATAATTTTTGAAATTTTCAGAAATTAAAATCGAATTTTTATAATTAAAATAAATAGGAAATATGATTTTTGAATATTTTTAAAACAGGATTCCAAAATTTGCAAGTTCTGGAAATCTCAGGGACCTAACTGTTTCTTCCCCAAAAGATAAGGTACCAAACTGCAATTTTACAACTCCCGTCGCCGGAAAATACATGGGTGGCCGGAGAACACGATTCTGGCACCCTCACCTCACCACAAGCTCCAGATCACATCTACAGACAACCAGGAACTTATTCATGCAATCAAATCATTCAAATAACCCCAGACTTGGCCGAAAATTGGCCAAGAACATCGCCGGTTTCCGGCGAACTTCGAAAATTTTCAAAACACAACTCCCGTCGATTCAGATATCCTCTGTTAACGAGCTATATACCAATCGATTGCAAATTTCATAAGGAACATAATCCACTATAAATCAACAGCTAATAACCCCGAAATCAAAAAGCCCCAAATTTCAATTGAAAACATTCATACGGGTTATAAACCCTAAATTCAAAATTCAAAAATAAAACTCAATTTTGAACATGTTATTGAACTCCAAATCAGACGTATGACATATGAAAATCATCAGGAAAACAAGCTCTACAACATGCAATCATCAAATCATACAAACAATCATCCGAACAAAAATTCATATTTTTAATAAAAATAATTCGAAAATAAATAAATTTTCAGAAAATAAACCTTGATTTCTGCAGTGATTTGGAACACAGAATCTGATAGAACACCTTAAGACCTTTGGATTGAGTACTCGAGATTTGAAAACAGAGATCAATAACACCTTCGTTTTGCTGTTTGATTCTTGGAAGATTATATGAATATAGGGTTTTTCTCTGGAAAATTATATAATTATCTGTCTGCAAATGATTTTGATACGAAATAAAATACGGTAAAATGCTATTTATAATTACGGAAAATTAGTATCCCGTTGGATCATTCCGGATATAAAACAGTACATTTATTTTTAAAGACTGATCCAAACGTTATCGGTTTTCGGGACAGTTATCCAAATCAGTACAATTTGTACTGCGCTCTTGGTCTCAGCGCCTGGTTACACGTACTACGAGGTGATAATTGGGATAGTTTAATAAAAAGCTCCCGTTTATCGAAAATACGGGTTTTATTGATTTACCGAAACGAATATTGTATCGAAAATGTTGCGCCGGGACCCGCGCAGGACAAACCATACGGCGGATCGAAAAAGTCGAAACATGGAATATTCTCGGAATATTACAATTTGGTTAGGAAGGAGTTCTCGGAAGAGTTTCGGGTTCCAAAAAACGTAACAACGGATGACGTCGGTTGTTCCCGTTTTTATAAAATAGATTTTAAATACTTGGAAAAAGATTTTATAAATTTCATATGATCCTTATAAATCCATAAATCAACATAAAAATAATTAGGAAGATATGACAATTATCTATATTTTATTTTGGATATATAAAAATTAAAATACTTAATTAATAATATTTTTAAACATCCAAACGCATTTAACATTTAACAATTAGGTCATAGAATAGATACTGAACACATATATTAAGCAAAAATAATTACATGATATATCCCGGATATTACAAGCGGTACTCATGTTTAATTTAGTTCCAAGACATTCTTGAAATTATCTCCAAAATCTCGAATTGAAACGGGGATCTCGATCAGACACGATAGATATTGGAACTCCATGTCGCATCACAATATCCTTGAGATACAAGTGCACTAGCTTGTCGAGCAAAAAACTTTCATTAATCGGTACAAAATGTGCCAATTTTGTTAGTCTGTCAATGATTACCCATATCGCATCATGATTTGCTTTAGTTCTCGGAAGTCCTACTACAAAATCTATCTCTAAATGTTCCCATTTCCATTCCGGAATATCCAATGGTTGCAGTAATCCACTAGGATGTTGATGTTCTGCTTTAACTCGCTGGCATGTGTAGCATTTACTTACCCATTCCGCTATTTCCTTCTTCATATTTGGCCACCAAAAGTTTTCCTTCAGATCGCGGTACATTTTTGTACTTCCTGGATGTATACAATACTTCGAACTGTGCGCATCTCGCAATATTTCTTCTTTTAGCTCGGCCACATTAGGGATCCAGATTCTTGATGCAAAATGTAAGATTCCTTCTTTATCCTTCTGGGTTGTAATTTCTTCCCCTGTTAAGTCGTCATCTTGACTCATCACTTCTTCTTGACAGCGTCGAATCTTTTCTAGTAATTCCGGTTGAAAAGTCATAGCGTAGATAGCTTTAGTACATTCATTGGGAACACGAATTTTGATTTCCAACTTGTCAAATTCCTTGGTTAATTCTTCACATGAAGTTAACAGATTCAATCTTTCTTTCTGGCTCAGCGCATCTGCAATTGATCGTAACATCATAATCTTTAATCAATTCCAGCCATCGGCGTTGTCTCATGTTCAGTTCCTTCTGCGTAAAGATGTACTTCAAACTTTTATGATCCGTGTAGATTTCACATTTTTCACCATAGAGATAATGTCTTCAAAGTTTCAATACAAATACGATCGCTGCTAATTCCAGATCATGCGTAGGATATTTCTGTTCATAAGGTTTTAGCTGTCTCGAAGCATATGCGATGACGTTCCCGTGTTGCATCAGTACACATCCTAATCCGCGGTATGAAGCGTCGTTGTAAATGATAAAATTTACATGCTCGTCTAGTAATACGAGTACTGGTGCGATTACTAACTGGTTCTTCAGCTCTTGGAAACTTTATTCACATTTGTCATCCCATACGAACTTTTCACTTTTTCGAGTTAACTTGGTCAGTGGCGTTGCTATTTTCGCAAAATCTTTGACAAATCTTCTATAGTATCCTGCCAATCCCAAGAAACTTCATACCTCGTTTGGTGTCTTCAGTCGTTCCCAATTCAACACAGCTTCAATCTTCGCTGGATCAACTTGAATGCCTTCTCTACTGATGATGTGCCCTAGAAATTGTACTTCCTTCAACCAAAATTCGCATTTCAAGAATTTCGTTTACAGTTGCTTCTTCCTTAGAATTTCCAAAGCAATCCTTAAGTGCTCAGCATGCTCTTCTTCCGTCTTTGAGTAAATCAAGATGTTATCGATAAATACAATCATGAATTTATCCAAGTACCTCTTGAATACTCTGTTCATCAAATCCATGAATGTTGCTAGCGCGTTGGTCAAACCGAATGTCATTACCAGAAACTCATAATGTCCATATCTAGTACGGAATGTAGTCTTGGGGATATCTTTTGCTTTAATCCTTAATTGATGATAACCCGATCTCAAATCTATCTTCGAAAACCATGCGGCTCCTTTTAGTTGATCGAACAAATCGTCGATTCTCGGTAAAGGATACTTATTTTTGATAGTGAGCTTATTCAATTCCCGATAGTCAATGCATAATCGCATGCTGCCATCTTTCTTTTTCACAAACAATACCGGTGCATTTTCTGTAGTTCGCCATTTTACTTTCTTGTTCGCGCAATCGATCTGAGCGTTATAACAAGCTAAACAATCTATTCCCAAAATGATGTCAAACTCTCCTAACTTAAAAAGAATCAAGTCTACGGAGAAATGATGTCCGGCTATTTCTATATCGCATGTAGGACACACTCGATCTCCGGAACTTGGTCATCATTCGCTAATTTTATAACTAACGTCTCGCCCAACCATTCAATTTCGCAATGTAACTTATCAAAGAATTCTTCAGAAATAAATAAACGAGTAGCTCCAGAATCAATTAATACCTTTGAATCTACGGAATTCATCAAAAGCGTACCTGTAATTACACTAGGACTCTGCACTGCTTCTTTCATTGTCATGTTGAAAGTCCTTGCTCTTGGTTGATTAAGCGGCGCTGGAGGAGGTAATGCCAACACTTTCGAAATAGCAGCTGTCATTTCTGGTCCTTTGCAATTCCTAGCAATATGCCCTTTCTTTCCACACTAGAAGCAAGTAACTTCTGTTATTTTTCCCGTTGGACATTTGTTAGAATAGTGCCCTTTCTGCTTACATTTGAAACATATCACATCCGCTTTGGTACAGATGCCAGTATGTTTTCGTCCAGAAATCTTGCAGTACGACACTTGGACTCTGACAATTCCCTACTCGCTGGGGGCTTGGAAAGGATTACCTGTTTTTTGGATACCTTGTCCTATCCTTTTAAAATTCAAATTTGTCCGGGATTGAAATCCTGGCTTCTGGATGGAGTGGCTTTGGAAACATCCCTGTCCTCTTTCCTTCTGAGATATTTCGCTTTCTCCCTCAATAATCAGGGTTTTTTAGACTACGGCGGTATAAGTCTTTAATTCAAAAACTGCAACTTGTCCATGAATCCACGGTCGTAATCCTTCTTGAAACCTTTGAACTCGTTTTTCTTTAGTATCAACTTATTCTGGAACAAATCTAGCCAATTCAGTAAATTTGGCTTCATATTCCGTCACAGACATACTTCCCTGCTTCAATTCCAAGAACTTAATCTGTATTTGATTTTTCACATAGCGAGGAAAATGCTTTTCTAAGAATAGATCTTTAAACCTATCCCATGCAATAACATCTTCACCTTCTAAAGCCTTTTTAGATTCCCACCAATAATTTGCTTCCCCTTTCAACAAGTAACTAGTAAAGTCAGTCTTTTGGTCTTCACCTACCTTCACTAGCATAAATGCTTTCTCTATTTCTTTCAACCAAGTGGTAGCCTTGATAGGATCTGCTGTTCCCTCAAATTCTGGAGGTTTAACCGACTGAAACTGCTTAAAAGTAACAATAGGTATAGCTGGTGGCATCTGGGGATCAGGACGCGGTGGCTGTTATAACATTTGTTGTTGAATCTGTTGCTGTTGTTGCTGCATCTGTTGTTGCATCATTACCATCTGTTGTTGCATCATTACCATCTGTTGTTGCATCAGATGGAACATTTGGGTCATGGTATCATTGGTCTGTTCTTCAGAGTTATTGTTAGAAGCCTCAGTCCTAGTCTTTCTCTTGGGTGCCATTTGCTGATAATAAAACAAGTGATGTCTTTTTAACAGTTTATTAAACAATTGACAATAGGTAAGAAAACAATTTATCCTGTATTAACAAAATTTGGATAATAGTTCAGAAACAGCTTGCTTAATATAAAAACAGGAAGTATAAACAGTTTACTTTAATGTAAAGGAAGGAAATATAAACAGTTAAATGAAATGTTTGTTCTTCTCTTTCTTTTTTTTTCTTTTTTTTTCCCGAATTTAAAATACGAAAAGCTGTAAAACAATAAAGTAAAGGTAAATGCTGTAAAACTGTAAAGACTGAAATTTAAATAAAAGAAAATTTGAAAAGTTCAGTTTATATATCTAACACCAGCTCTAGGTGTGAATGCTTGGTATACAAAAAGTCTCGTCCTGCTAGTCATGGTTACTGCTACAAGTCAGGCTAACTGTTACACACATACACTACTCATTATACCATACTAGGCTGCATCTATATACAGTTGTCATCTCCACTAAGTCAGTCCTCTGTAGTCAAAATCTCAGAATCCCGGGGGTATACGCCTCAACTCATCTCAGAGTATCTGAACCAACATTTATGCTAAACAGAAAATCCTATAAAACTCCGCAAAAGAAGGCGGCCCATCATATATCAAAGCATCTAACTCCCATGTAGCACTCATCAAGGTAGACTGTAACCTCTGTCTCATCATATAATCTGGCTGTAATGCGGCTAACGGTCCTCGGTCTCTCTGATCAAACAAGTGCATAATCTCCCAACACTGGGCTCTCCAATACTCGGCGTCATCTCTCATCATACTGTAGTCATGATACGGTACCATGTGTGGTTGTGCAACATGTCCTACTGACTCCTGTAACTGAACCCTCGATATCCCTGCAACACCCTGTTGTGGGGCTCCCAACTGTAACTCTACCTCATGCTCACCCATACCCTCGACTGGAACCATCTGGAATATCTCTAGAGCCTGTACTGGAATAGGAGGTAATACTGGTGGTGGTGGAAGCTCTAGCTCAATCACTGGCATGAACTGATGTTCTACTGACAATGGAGGTGGAAGCATCGGCTCGAAGAACTCTAACGGATCAAACAACTCTACTGGATCATGAACTATCCCTGGCACTGGTGGTGCTGGCTCCTAAGGCAATGGTGGAGGAGGTGGAAAATATGGAAACATATACTCAGACGTTGGTGGAACCACTGGTGCAACTGGTCCTGTCACAGTCCTCTCGGATGAACCTGAATATCCTGATGATGCCATCTAATAATATACCAAAGAAAGAAGAAAGGTCACTAAATCATTCTTAGAACTAACACCTTCTTATCCTAATCTTGCCTAAATCCTAACACCACTCTTCCTAGTTGACTATTTCTATCCTATGTGATCTCTCTATCTTATCTTAATCCTAATGTTCTTCTTTTCAGGGACCAAACCTACAGCTCTGATGCCAAACCTATAACGCCCTCCACACCCGGGGTATACGTCTGGGGGATACTAGCTAATCACCAAACCTGTACAATCTGAATAACAAATAATAAAGATATGTATCTAAACCCCTTTAACACTAACCAGAAACTTTTTAGATTGAAGTATGAAAACAAGAACCACTAACTCCTTTATTACAAACAAAATTCAAAATCTTACAAACTCTCTTTATTACAAACCATTATCTAACCAGTTTTAAACTAATTTCATCTTTTATTCAAACACACACACTAACTATCTAAACACACCTGTTCGGGTAACTAAAAGCTTTCTTCCTGGATTGGGATCAACACCTTGGGTATGAGAGGATCCCGAGGCTTGACCCGCTTCTTTACCACTCGAGTCCTGATGGGTTTCGTATTCCTTCTTAACTGAAAATAATAAGGTGAATAACAATAAAAAGGGGTGAGCCAAAAATTGCTCAACAAGTCCGCAAAATATAAACAGTGTTAAAGTAGTTAAAATGAATCGGTAATCTGGGTATATCTGCAAAGATATAACCCCGCGAGAATAGAAAGAAGGCCACTGCTGGCGAATGCAAACGAACTAAACTGGACATAAGTTCGCATCTATACCCTACTGATCAGCCAGGATACAGTGCAGATCTATATCCCACTATATAGATCTAGTCGGGCACCCAGGCACTATGGCCCATCTCAAGGATCCGGTTATGTCCCAGTCCTTAGGGTTAAGTAAAACTTAATTCCCAAAATATCACTATCCAGTCCATGGAGTAGCAACCGAAACAATCAGTATGCTTTGATATATTCTAATCACCAGAATATACCAATGCGTATCAATTGGAATATGATTAAGGAATTCAAAGGAAAAGGAGAAATCAAAAATCGAAATGAAATATATTCAAGAGAATAAAAAGTGTGTATCAGTGTTTATGAACAAGAATCAAAAGAGTGCAAGTGTGATATGAATATGAGGAATATCATTATTCTGATATTAGAATAGGGGAAAAACTTGCCTTCTGCGCGATTCACTTCAATTATGTCACCTTCGTCTATCACCGGCTCAACCTGCCCTGCTGGCTTAGCTTCTATTAGAGAAATAGGTTGGTTTAGTCATTTCGTACTTCAATTGCGTCTCAAACCGACTTCACATCGTTCATATTGTCTACCCATGCACTTATGACTGACTCGTATATTATATATTAGCAAGTAAGACTCGAGTAACCACATAATACACATAAGCACATATGCCACATAATCATTTTTATAGTTAAAAATCATTTTTAGAATCAAAATCGACTCGCTGATCGCTTAACCGATCATTATCTGACTCGTTTCCTATTTTTCGGGATTTATCGGACTCGTCTTGGTACGCGATTCGGCTTATAATCAAATAAATAACAAGGTCAACTAATTTCTAGAAAAAATTAGGTTTTAATATTATTTTTAATGAAAATAATTCATTTTTTCTAAGTCAAAGGGCTTTCGTTTCGCTCGAATCGGACTAACGGTCTAATTAATATCAACTAAACACAGATAAATTCAATTTATTATTCAATATAAAAATTATTACTAATTTTTAAATCCTAAAATAATTTTTAAATAATTATTTAAGAAAAATCAGAACTAAAAATGATTTTTCTATAATTTTTGGAATTAAAATGAATTTATTATGATTTATTGAAAATTATTTGATTAATTATCAAAATAATTAATCATTTCTAAATAATAATTAAATAATAATTAATTAAGAAAATATTTAAATCTGATTTTTTTAGAAAATATTTCAGAATTATTTATAATATAAATCAATTAATTAAATAATTAATTAATTTATAAAATAAATAAAACTGATTTTATAATTAAAATAAAAAAATAAAAATAATTTCCAGAAACAGTTGTCAGAATTGGAATTCTGACAAAAACAGATCAAACCCGGGTTGCAAACCGGGTTGCAACCGGGTCACCAAGAACATCCCGAGTTGGGGATGAACTTGCTGGGATTTGCCCAGAATCCGGCGACCGGCCAGGACTCCGGCAACCCTAATTCATGCCCAAAACAGCTCTGTTTGGTACGGTTTTTAAGTCCAAATCATTCCAAATAACTTCACCCTTCTGATTTAGGCCAAAACATACCAAAAACATCCCTAAATCTCCATCTCCGACCAAAACCGACATTAACTCCGACCAAAAATCAAAATCACAGAATCGTACATGAAACTTAACGTTTTATAGTGCAAATCAAATCTAAGAACATAAACAATCATAGCCCTAACATTACAAGAACCAAATATTCACAAAAATCACGAAGCTAGGTTTTAAAAATCGAACATAAACCCTAATAATCGAACTTTGCTATCCAGACATCGTTTGTTCAATTAAACACCATGAATCGATTGCAAATAACATCAGGAAGCTATATCAATCATCAAAACATCATAAAAACCCTAGAATCAAAAAGCCCTAATTCGAACATAAACCTAGAAATCGAAAATCAAGAACAACGAATTAAAACGTGAAATTGATGCTAGAAACAGAAAGAACGGATCAAAACCTTCGATTTAAGTACTTGAATCACACGATTTGATGTAGAAATCAGCTGGAAATCACGGTTTGATTCTCGACCCGATTCTGAAAATCCCGACTCGGAAAACAGAGAATTTTCTGATTTTTCTGAATTTTAATTAATTATTTAATAATTAGGCTATTTATAGTAGTGAAATTAATACTTCTAATTAAAATTAAGGCCCTAATTCTACATCTTTTAAAATTAATAAGTCCTTAATTTTATAATTTTTGAGTATTAAAATTTAATTTATAAATATTTTATATATACAATATATATGCCAAAATTTCCCAAAAATTGTGAATAATGTAAAAATACAAAAAAATGGTATAAATGAAAGTCCTATAATTTTATAAAAATAAAAATGTGATTTTTTGGGGGTTTTAACACCCAATGGGGCCCGGAAAAGTCATTTTTCGCGAAACGAGAAAATTTATAAAATACCTAGATGTTCAGAATAATGCGATGGTAAAATCCGTTTGATGAAAAATAAGGCCCATTATTTTATTTGAAATATCAGCTATAAAATCATGATTCGGGTCGTATAACTTTTGATATGGAAGCTATAAATGAAAAATAAAATATCTTAAAAATACCGGGACGACACAGAATGCACATAACTTATAGCAATTAGGGTTTAGCAGTTAATTACATATAATTGACACATTAACACACATAATTTATTATAAATATGATATAATACAAACGTAATTTTTCCAGACGTTACAGCATGTCTCTCACTAACTCCTTTTTGACTAAGTTGTTAATTGCCTTGAAATTCAAGTGAGACAGCTTTTTATGCCATAGCTTGCTTTGTTCTTCTGATGCCTTGGTGTAGAAGCAGCAAATATCATCCTTATTTGTTGAGTCCAAATCTGCATCAAACAAGCTTCCTTTCCTTGCTCCTTTCAGAGCAACTTCACCAGTTTTCTTGCTGATAAAAGTGCATTCTTCTTTGTTGACTAAAACTACAAATCCTTTGTCTGCAAATTGGCTAGCACTGAGAAGATTCACTTCAAGGCCAGCTACTAGTGCTACATCATCAATGACAAGATTTTCAGAAACAATCATGCCATATCCTATTGTGAATCTTTTGCTGTTATCTCCAGAGGTCACCAATGGGCCAGCTTTCTCCTCAAACTGTGATAGCAGGGCCTTATCACCTGTCATATGTCTGGAGCATCTACTATCAATGATCCATATGACTTTCTTCACTTTGCCCTGCACATAATGAGATTCAGGTATGTTTAGTGGCCCAAGCAGTGTTGGGCACTTTCTTCTTGTTAACTGATTTAGCAGAAGTAGAGTGAATTGTTTCAGATAAAATAGAGTTCAATGATTGTTGTGCATTTTCCCTTTCTGATGTAGACTCAATTTTTGTTTTTTTAAGGTCTACTCTCAGTTTGTTGCAACTCTTCATCACTTTCAAGTTGCAAGGGATGCAGTCAAACTTATCACAGAATGAGCAGGGATCATTTAAATCTGCTTCATTTTATTTGTAAGCTCCTTCAGTTGGCTTATTAGCAACCTTTTTACAAAGGTGAGTTAGATGATTTGCAGAGCCACATTTCTCATACTTCTTTCCAGGAGCATCTGCAACACAGTACAGATTATTGCTTTTGTTTATCCCTATTCTCCCATTTCTATCTTTCTTCTTATTTCTTGCATCTTCAATCTTGGTTTCTTTGACAGGAGTCTTGGTGCTTTGATTGTTCATGAGATTTTCTTCAGCCTTGGAAGATTGAGTTGAGTTTATAATTTTCTTTTCATTATCCTCATCTGCAATTTCTTTCTTGATAATCAATTCTTCTTTACTGAAGTCTACTTCACAAGCTTTGAATATAGGTGACCCAACCTTTTTCAGCATTGCTGAACATTTTCATTCTCTGTTGCTTTTTTTCCCTTATGTTCTTCTTTTTGCTGTTCAAAGCATCATAATCAAGACCAATAAGAATGTTTGCACATGGTTTGATTTTCTCATGGTACTGACCAACCAATTCAGATACATTATTGAAAGACTTCAACCTTACTTCATTTTTCTACAGTTTTTCCCTTAGCACAGCCTCAATCTCATTTGCACACTTGAGCTTGTTCTTCAAATAACCATTTTCTTGTTTCAAAGCTTCAAGCTCCATTGTCAACAATTTAGTTCCTTATTTTTCATTCTCAATCTTCTCATTTAACTTTGTTAATCTGCTAACTTCTTCATTAGCAGCAACTATGCTTGTGTGGATGTGAAATATTTTTGTGCTCACCTTCTCAACAGTTTTCTTATATTGATTCACATTTAAATCATTGGTGGTAAGAGTTGGTACCTGTGATTTAGATGAGGATGATTCTCCTTGCTCCAAATCCATGAGTACATAGTTTCCAAGTTCTTCATCTTCATCAATTTCATAGTCATCTCAACTTTTACCTTCTGCAATATTAGCTTTGCTTTGATGTTTCTTCAGAAGAGCTTCATATTTTGCTTCAAGTTCAAGATAAGCTTTATCTTTTTTTAACTTATTGGGTTTCCTGCATTCTGTAGCAAAGTGACCCAGTTCATCACAATTGAAGCACCTTATCTTAGATCTATCAACAGATCCAGTTTTGTAGCCATTCTTGCTATCAGAATTGTACTTCCCTATTTCCTTCCAGTTGTTATCTTTGTTGAAAGACTGTCCTTTATTCTTGAAGTATCTTGGCTTCTTTACTCTAATATTAGAGAATTTCCTATCCAAATAATCCATTGACTGATCTAGCTCATCCAGTTCTTCAAGAGTATAGAACTCATCTTTTTCCAATTCCAGAATGACTTGTTCTTGTGAATCATTTGTTCTTTGCTCTCTTTCTGAGGCAACTGGAGTTTGAGATCTTGGTTCATCATTGGATGTTTGACTTCCATTTACAATTAAAGCACTTGAGCCATCCACAACATGTCCTTGACCAGATCTCAATGATTGTCTTTGAATCATCTCTAGTTCATATGTTTTGAGAATTCCATATAGAACTTCCAGTGCTATTCTGCTTAAGTCTCTCCCTTCCCTGATTGCTGAGATTTTCTATTCCAAATGATCAGGGAGAGTAAGCAGGAACTTTAGATTCACTTCTTCAGCTTCATAGTATTTGTCAAGAAGTTGCAAGTCATTTATCAGCTTATTGAATCTTTCAAACACATCAGTAATGTTTTCCTTTGTCTTAACCATGAAACCTTCATACTGTGAAATCAACATTCTTCTTTGGTTTGACCTAACTTCTTTAGTTCCTTCACAGAGTATCTCAATATTTTCCCATATTTGCTTGGCAGTGTCACAGTTGACAATGTTGTTGTACATCACATTGTCAAGTGACTCAATTAATATTAATTGCAAGCTACTATCTAGGGAGACTTTCTCCTTTTCAGGGTCAGAATACTCAGAAGGATATTTTAGAGCAAAATGAGCTGGGATAACCATGTCTCCATCTGTAGATTCCTCAACTCTAACCATAGGAATAAAGGGTCCATTCTTGAGGATCTGAATAAAACATTCTATTAGCTTTTCTAAACTGTCACTTGTCACTTCTATTTATAAAAAAGCATATCTATCATTTCTGGCTTAGCATATCTTTAGCATCCTGTGTTCACTTTAATCTTCCTCTGTCAGTTAATCTTTGCCATTGATCTTGCACACTCTTCAAGCTGCTTTTTGTAGACTTGTCAATCCAAATGTTGGATTGTTTGTTGATTGTTTATCTTGGATATTGAACTGATCTGCAACCTTGTACTTTGAGACTGTACATCGAGATCTCCAGTTTAGGTATATAGAACACTTGACATCTCGATAAGTATATAGGCTTATCGAGATCTCTAGCACTCCATATTTAGTTTGGCTTGTAGAGGTCTTCAGCTTGTCGAGATCTCTAGTCTTCACATCTACACTTTGACTTATCGATAAGTCTTAGTTCTCTAGTGGCTTCTTGACTTGAAGATATCTCAGAGTTCTCAAGTCAAAATTTGCCTTGTCGATATCTCATAGTTCTATAGTGAATTTTGAATTATCGATATCTCTGAGTTTTCTAGTGGAACTTGACTTATCGATAACTCAGAGTTCTCTACTTAATGTAGACTTGTCG
The DNA here is from genome assembly GCF_009905375.1 of Apium graveolens. NCBI lineage: Eukaryota > Viridiplantae > Streptophyta > Magnoliopsida > Apiales > Apiaceae > Apium > Apium graveolens. Next base: position 240,065,528 of record NC_133651.1, read on the forward strand.
ATAACTCTGAGTTCTCTAGTGAAGGAATGACTTGTCGTTATCTCCAATCTTCAGTTTTTTAATTTGGCTTGTCGATATCTTACTGAGTTCTCTAGTAGCTTTCCTGACTTCTCGATAAGCCATTCTGGAGTTCTCGAATGACTTCTCTATAACATTAAATCTGTGACTTGTAGAGATCTTGACTTAGAATATTTTTCTCCAAACAGATGTATTTAACTCCAAGCTTCTTCAAAATTCTTCTGAGGCGTGATCTTCTTGATCTTCTTCCAGATGGAATCCTTAGGCTTGATACTGTTTTAGGAAAAAGACTCCAGTCTGCTCCTTTGCATTTTTACAGACTTTAAGTGTTACAAGTACAAAATATAAATTAAGATAACAATACAACTTACCAAAAATAATAGTTCATTAATCTCCTCCTTAGATCAGATGTCCATCTGGCTTGCTTCACACTTTGATCAAAGACACTAGTGATATTGTTATCTCCAATGATCTTTGACATCATCACTTATATATTACACTAATCCACGGAGTTTATCGACTAGTTATCATTCCTGAATATGGAAGGTTATATTTTGATCCCTTTCATCTCACGGTAATCTTTAACGGCCAAGATTATTTTCCATATGATCTTCCACAGTTGATTTATGATCGACTTAACTCGGATGACACTCAGTCACTTCATCTCTTTAGAATGGATGTTCACTTCGAAGAGATAAGAAGAGCTGAGGAGGCTGAGCAACGACGCCTCGAGGAAGAACAACGTCACCTCGAATGGTTGGCATTGTAAGAAAATATAATTTCTCTTACACGTTCTATGTCACGTATCTTTCATCATAGTTTGATGAAGAATTAGGAAGATGAAAAGAAGAAGAAGTCCGAGTAGTTAGATTGTTTTAGGGTTTTATGCTTAAAATTCTATAAAATCTTGTACTCTACTTCTTAATTATTAATGAAAATATTTTTGCCTTCTTTGACTCTTTAAGTGAATGAATGACTATTTGTTTACTTTCTTGTTTGTACTCGAATGATTTTGACCGTTAATATTCAAATCAGTGTTGCACGCTTAATTTCAGATGTTTTTAATAGTGCATGTGAAGAAATTAATCTCTGTTTGAGTTCATATGTTCACTACAGTACAAATTGAGCGCATTACAAGAAGTAACTGATGTAAGAGAAGAAATTTATGAAAGATTTAATTCTGAGTTCACCAGAAATATAAACTTTGAGTGTTGCATTCTATTCAAATTCTTTGGAACTTTCTTTTTCTCACCAAGAAAGTTGTCCACACTCAATCTCAATATCATAAATCTTATATCTTAAATTTCTTCTTACAACTGAAACACTTAAATCCATTTCTCAAATGTTGCCCAAAAATTAAGTGACATAATTCTTGAATTATGCTCACCACTCAGAAACAACATTTAGTGGATTATAAACTACTTGTTGAGGTAGATCTTAATGATACTAACAGAAATACAGAGGTTTCATCAGTTTTTACTGAAGACTCTGTGAAAGCGTTCAATAAACACATTCAAGTGTTAGTGCTTTGCAAGAAGAACAAGGTTTGAGATCATGGTATATGACAGTAACCTGATCAAATCCTCTCCAACTCAAATGGAGGTTCTCATTATTTTTGAACAACAATTGTCATAACCACGGTGTCAACTGTGAGTTTAATTGTGACTTCAGATTCACAAGGTATAAATACTGTTATTACTTTATCAGCGTTTATTCTAAATACTGATTTAGTCTTTTCAGCATTTATTTTTTCATGATATAAAATCATGTTGGTATGATTATTTCTAGACCTTATTTAAGGACTACCTCTAGTTATATGACCACAGATCACCCTTCTTTAGCCACCTCTTATTTCTGTAGGATAATCTTTCTGAGCTTTTTCTTTGAGATGTGTGGAAAGATTGAGAGAAAAATAGAATTAAAGAGAGACAGAATCCTTCCTGGCAAAAGGAGAGGTAGAAGAGAGATAGGATTTAGTAATCCTTGTGAGGAAGCTCTGACTATTAAAAGTCATGAGATGTATGGTGTGAGGAGTAGTGAGACTACTTTAAAAGAATATAAAGATTAAGTTTTACTTGCTATATGTTTGCAGGTGCACAGAGTACTAAAGAAACAGATGTTGAACAACAGTCTGTTGAACCTCAAATAAACTCTGATGTACCAAGTGTTGTTAATCTCCTTGCAAGTCTAAGTACTGATACTTTCTTGTAGTCCATACATTCTACTATTCCACCACATGACACAATCCCTATTTTTGTTGAAAAATAGTCCATTTACTCTACTTTTCCATCACCTGAGAAAATCCCTGTTGTTACTGAAGATGAAGTAGCACAACAGTCCATTCATAGAGTTTCATCCATTTCAGAATCACCACAGCATGCTACAGGAACTGAGGTCCTGGAAGTAATTTTGAAGCTCCATTTCATTTATCTACAATTCTTGAAGATATGGAGTTAACTACTGATGGTGTGGAAGATTCTGAAACTGCTGATCACATACTGCACCAATTTTCTAATTATATTCTACATGCTAAAGCTGGTGATGAAGTTCAGCAATTAGTGCAAAATCCAGTTGCTATTAAAAAATTTAATGATGGTGAAGAAGCTAAAATTTCTATTTCTATTATAGATCATGAGGATCATCTTTTCTTCCCTGAAGATATGCTTATGCATTTGAGACAACAGAAAATGAAAGAGTTAGATGCTAAGAAAGAAAAGGATTATTTTGATAATCTATGGAATGCTTATTGGAAAGATGATACATATTCTATTTCCAGAACAAAAGCTGTTGCACATCTGAAAACAGCATAACAGAATATTAAAGATCCTGATATGCTGAATCATCTAAAAGCATCAAATTTGGTTGTCAGATTTTTACATACAGCTCAAGAAGCAACTACTTCTCAAATCGATCAAATTAAAGAATCATTGATTTCTTCAAGGCTGACTACTCATCAGGAAATTCAGAAACAAATTCCACCAATAGTTTCCAGACAAACTGCAGTTGAAGCTAGTCAAGCTAGATTGGAAGCTAAAAAAGTTTAAATGTCTGATCAACTTACAGAAGTACAAAATTCAATGGAGCTGATTCTTTCTCTACTGCTTGGTGATGATGCCAAAAAGGGGGAGAAAATTGTTAAATCTAAATGCAAACAACTGACATTGACAGATACTGATGATAAAATTCCTGATGGAGGTAATAAGGGGGACAAAAGGATAGTGAAAGGAGAAGAGGTGAAGAGCTAGTTGAAGTTAGTGGTTCATCAAAAGCAATCACTAGATTTCAATCTAGACAAGGTGGAGAGAGTAAGAGAAATAAAAGAAGAGTTAAATATTTGACTATGACTATAACAATGCAACAATCTTTACAAGTCACAATTGCTGCTACTGAAGACCAAGGTATTCTGGAGATAGAAGCTGGTGCTAAAGCAAGTCAATATCTTCAAACTCTGAAAGTAAAAGGAAGGAAGACATGGACTCTATTCTACAAAGATCCAAAGATTTAAGCATTTGACTCTGAGGTGAGTAGAAGAATATTTGAAAGAGACAATCTTGCAGTCGATCTTGAACAACTAAGGAAAATGGAGGAAGACTTCAAGAATTCCATGAAGACAGCAAATGCTGATATTGCTGTTATCTCTCAAGTACTTTATGAAGATGATCCTTCTAATAAACCAAATAGAGGTATAGTTATAAGGGAAGTCAGTCAGGCAGAATATGAAAGATCTCTCAGATCTCAAGCTATTTTAACTGTTGACAAGAAGCTTAAAGGAAAAGAGAAGAGAGGAGAGAAGTCAGAGATTTCAAAGCCTAAAGCCAAAGCTGCTTCAAAGAAGAAATCAGTATCAGTATCTAAGGAAATTAAATCTCAAATACTGACAGATTCAATCTATACAGTAGTACAAGCTTATGATACTGAAGAAAGATGTGAAGAAGAAAAAGAAGAAGAAGAAATCAGCCAAGCTCACCAAAGAAGGAAGATTTATGGAGCTGACTGGGCTGATAAACTGAAATAAACCTCTAACATTGCTAAAGTTAAGGAAGAAGTTGTTATTCAGAATGAAGAGTAAAGTCTGATATTCCCTGAAGCAAGAATGAATATGCTTACTTGATTCCTGCATTTAGATAGTTTTGACATCATCAATTGGAACTTGTACATATTGCCATCATGCACAAGTTGGGGGAGATTGTTAGATATAATTGATGATATCAGCGGAAACTATCAGAAGTTTATATCAGAACTTATATCAACGAATGATGATGATATCAATGGATGATGATGTCAACGGATGATGAAATCAGGATTTGTCACATCAGTTGATCTTCGATAAAAAAAAAAGGAAACAGGAACTCAAGGCGGTGAAGGACTTTATATTAGAAGCATTGTATTAGGTTTCCTTGTTGTTAATAGAATAGGATTCCTTATATATTGTGTAGTTGTGCTCTATATAAAGCACAGATTAGGTTCATGCTATAAGCATTGTGAACATTGTTATATCTTTCGCATAACCTAGCAGCTCTCAAGGATATTTATTCATCATTTCGAGAGAATACGTTTGTAATCAGTTTTTATCTGTTAATATAAAAATTGTTGATTATGTTAAAGCTTTATCGAATTGATTGTATTAACTGTATTCACCCCCATCTACAGTTGATTAAGGACCTAACATATGAGCGCTTTGACTTAAAAGCTGATAAGTCACTGACTGAGATCTATGAAAGGTTTCAGAAATTATTGAATGATTTGTCACTTGATGACAAATAATATGATCCAGAAGATTCAAACCTGAAGTTTTTTCTTGCACTTCCTGAAAAGTGGGATTGTAAGGTCACATCCATAAGAGATAACTATGATCTTGAAGTTACATCTCTGGATGAGATCTATGGAATGCTCAAGACTCGTGAATTGGAGATGGAGTAAAGGAGTAAGAGGAAGGGGTCAAAGACTAGACAAATTACACTCATGGTTGAAGAAAAGCCAAGAATAAGGTATGTGAGAAAGAGTCATTCAAGAGCAAAAGCTATGGTTGCAAAGTCTGATATCGAGTCATCATATACTGATAATGAATCAAACTCCGATATATCAACAGACTCCGAAAGTGATTATCGTGATAATGAGAAGATCTTACAGATGGTTGCTTTAATGGTGAAAAGCTTTAAGAGGATGGTTTACAAGGACTTCAAGAAAGGGAAAAGGTTTTCCAGGAAAGGCTCCAATTCTTCAAACTCTGATAAGAAGAACTACAAGAAATATGATGAAAATGATTATAAGTCTGGCAAGATTTACAATTCCAAGATTAAGTGTTACAACTGTGATGGAGTTGGACACTTTGTAGATGATTGCAGGAAGCCAAAAGGTGAAAAGAAGCAAGCCTTGATCACAAAGAAGAATAATTGGAATGATACTTCAAAATCTGATGAGGGTGCCAACTATGCTCTCATGGAAAATGCCGATAGTGAATCTGAGGCTCCTGAAATTAAGTTACCTCAAACAACTCTAACTTTTGATAGAGATGATATCTGTGAGTTAAAACTGTTTCTAAAATCTTGCATGTTAGCAATAGAGATCAAACTCTTGAAAATGCTAGGATCGAAATTGAAAATTCTGACTTAATGAAAGAAATGATCACTTAGAAGCTGAGTTGACTTATATGTTAGAAATTAGAAAAGAAAGAAACGATGTTGTCTATGTTAAAGATAAATTGTAGAAAAACATACTTATCTTGGGAAGGAGTTAGTTAAAGAAATGAAAATAATTAAACCGTGGACTAATTCAGGAAAAATAACTCAAGGATTAATTGAAAGTGGTTGTTGGGGGTCAGGATTAGTTTATTCAGATAAACCTAGTACTAAAGATGTTAAAGAAAGTGAATATGAGAATATCAAACCAGTAAATAGTTATGGAAAGGCTAAAAAGAACAAGTCTAAGTTAACACCTATTAAGTTTGACCTAAATACTGATAGACTCAAATCAGTAGTTGAGAAGGGTTCAACATCAGCATCTAAGTCAAGTTTAAAATATGATATTTGTGAACAGATTAAGGCTAAGTCAAGATATATTGGTTTAATGATTCAGAAGCAGTTTAAGCATAAGCTGAAAGAGATTAAAATTAAAAACAAAGAAAATATTCTAGGAAAAATAAAAATTGTTAGATATATTTGATAATGTCATGTCTAATATGATTTATGTTTAGTTTTTAGATCTTACTTAAACAGGACAAATCAGTACTTAACTGAAATCAGCACTTATACTGAAGTCAGAACTTAAGTCATCAGTACTTAAGGTTCAAGAGATATTTATCAGAAGATAATATCAGGACTTAAAGGAAACGTTCAGATAAGGAAAGCAGCTGATTTACAGGAAGAGAAGATCAAGACAAACGTAAGAAGAGATATGCATGAAGAAGGAATTCTATGAAGAATAGAATACTTGGAAGAAAAGATATCTGATTGATATATTTTAGGAAGCAGAATTATATTCCATATCAATTAACGATTATCTTGTAACTGTGTAGTATATAAACACAAACATAGGGTTTACACTATAAGTGTTATCATTATCGAGAAGATTATTCATTGTAACCCTAGCAGCTCTCGTGATATTTGTTCATCACTAGAGAGGACAGTTCCATACTATAACAGAGTTTATTATTTTGAATAAAGTTTGTTTTCTGTTACTTGAGTTATTAAAGTTCAATTTGATTGTGCTATATACTGTATTCACCCCCCTCTACAGTGTGTGTGACCTAACAAGTGGTATCAGAGCCTATCTATTAACACACAAACAGTTTAAGATCCAAAAATAATCATGTCTGAAGTAGAAACTCCAACTAAGCCCACCAAAACTGAAGAACCTCCAAAGAGACAAATCCAAAGCCGATATGAGACAATTAGAGTTCCCATATTGAGACCATTTGAATATCCCATATGGAAGGTGAGGATGACCATGTTTCTGGAAGCTACAAATCCTGAATATCTTGATAGAATCAAGGAAGGGCCTCACAAACGAACCAAGCTCGTTGTTGCAGTTGCAGGTGAAGCAGCAAAGTCTGTACCAAAGGAGAAGAGCGATTACACTGCTGAAGACATCGCCTCAATTGCTAAGGATGCGAAGGTACGACACTTACTGCATAGTGCCATTGATAATGTAATGTCAAACAGGGTAATAAACTGCAAGACTGCAAAAGAGATATGGGATGCCTTGGAAACAAGATGTCAGGGAACTGATACGATTAAGAAGAATAAGAAGACAATACTCACTCAAGAGTATGAAACTTTGACTCAAAGGCTAATGAGTCATTGACTGATTTATATGATAGATTTGTCAAACTCTTGAATGATTTGTCACTAGTTGATAAGGAGTATGATCTTGAAGATTCAAACCTTAAATTCCTGTTGGCTCTTCCTGAAAGCTGGGATTTGAAGGCAACAACAATAAGAGACAACTATAATCTTGATGAAACAACTCTTGATGAAATTTATGGGATGCGCAAGACTCATGAACTTGAGATGGAACAAAGAAGCAATAGGAAAGGAGAAAAGTCAAGGACAGTTGCTCTTAAGGCTGAAGAAGAATCCCCTAAGGCAGCCACCTCAAGGAAAGGCAAGGGTAAAGCGCTTTTCACAAAGTCTGATACTGAGTCATCAAGTTCTGATAGTGATGATGACTCGGAATCTGAAAGCTTGCCTGAGACGGATGTTGATGAAGAGATGATGAAGCTGTGTGCTCTTATGGTGAAAGGAATCACGAAGATTGCATACAGAAAGTTCAGGAAGGGAAAGAAGTTTTCCAGGAAAGGTGCAAGTTCTGATAAGAAGAATTTCAGAAAATCTGAGGGCAAAGGAGGAAAGTCTGACAAAGGAGATTATACAAATGTCAAGTGCTACAACTGTGATGAGAAAGGCCACATATCTCCTAATTGCAAGAAAGTGAAGAGTGACAAAGGCAAGACTCTTGTCACAAAGAACAAAAGCTGGACAGACACCTCAGATTCTGAAAGTGAGGAGAATTATGCCTTGATGGCAAATGCTGATATGGCAAGTGCTGAAAGCAGTTCTGAAGCTGCTGAGTTAAAGGTACCTTAAACTACTTATGCCTTTCATACTGATGATATAAATGATTTGAGAAGATATCTTAAAACCATGTTCATTAGCTATAGAGATCAAACTTTAACATGTGAAAGATTAACTTCTGAAAATCTTGCTTGCAAAAAGAGGAATGATTATTTAGAAAAAGAGTTAGTCATGTTCCATCAAACTCAGAAAGATAGAGATGATGTTTTCTATGTTAGGGATGAAGTGCTTAAAATGAATGAATCTCTAAAAGCTGAGTTAGAAAAGGAAAGAGAGATTATCAGGACTTGGACTAACTCTGGCAGAACAACTCAGAATTTATTAAGTAGTGAAAATTGGAAAGAGAGCTTAGGTTATGGAGATGATAAGAATGATAAAGGAACTGTAGATATTAAGCCTATAGTTGTTAAACAAAAGACAAAGTTAAAACCTGTTAAGTTTATAGCTGTAAAATCTGATACTGAGAAATCAGAAGTTAAAAAGGAATTAACTTCTGACAAACTAAAACAGGAAAAGACAACTGAAGTAAACGTAGGCTTAATGACAAAGAAGCAGCTTAAGCATAAGCTGAAAGATGTTAAGAATGCAAACAAGGTAAAATCACCTAGGAAAAATAAAAATGGAAAGGAAGGTGTGAATAAAAGCAATGATTATAAACCTGTTCCTGATGCTCCTAGAAAAATATGTCATAACTGTGGAAGTTCTAACCATCTGGCTTCTTTTTGCAGGAAAAATAAGAACATAAACTCCTTACCTTCAAAGTCAGGAATTAAGAGTCAGTCTGTTAGATATAAGCCACAAAATCCTTGTTTTCATTGTGGTAGTTTATGGCATTCCATTTATACTTGTAAGGAATATCATAGTCTATACTATGATTATTATCAATTAAAACCTTCTTTAAAGAAAGTTAGCATTGTTCCTTCTAGTGTAAGTTCTGATTCAAAGTCTGATAGTGTAAATTCTGATAAGAAAAATGTTAACATAAACTCTGATGCTAAATCCGCTGCAAATGTTAACAAACTTAATAAGGCCAAAGGATCCAAGCAAGTCTGGGTCCTTAAAACTAATCATAAGTGGTCTTTGTGATTGCAGGGCAACAGGAAAAACATCCTAGTTCTGGACAGTGGATGTTCATGACATATGACTGGAAATAAAGCCGTGCTATCAGACTTTGTGGAGAAGGCCGGCCCAAGTGTTTCTTATGGAGATGGCAACATTGGAAAAACATTGGGATATGGCAATATCAATCTTGGGAATTTCATCATTAAAGAAGTAGCTCTGGTCACAGGACTTAAACACAATCTGCTGAGTGTCAGTCAAATCTGTGATAGAGGTTATCATGTGGATTTCTTTGAAGAACAATGTGAAGTAGTAAGTAAATCTACAGGCAAAGTTGTTCTGCAAGGATACAGGCGTGGTAACATTTATGAAGCCAAGCTTTCAACAAGTACTGATGGTTCTGCAATCTGTCTGATGAGTAGAGCATCAATTGAAGAAAGCTGGAATTGGCACAAGAAACTCTCTCATTTAAATTTCAACAATATAAATGAACTAGTCAAGAAAGATCTTGTGAGAGGACTGCCAAAGTCAGTATTTGCTCCTGATGGCCTTTGTGATTCTTGTCAGAAGGCTAAACAAAGGAAATCCTCATTCAAGAGCAAGACTGAATCATCAATTCTTGAGCCTTATCACCTACTCCATGTTGATCTATTTGGTCCAGTAAATGTCATGTCTATTGTAAAGAAGAAATATGCTATGGTCATAGTGGATGAGTTCACAAGATACACATGGGTGTATTTCTTGCACACAAAAAGTGAAACTGCATCTATCTTGATTGATCATGTCAGGCAACTGGATAAATTGGTCAAAGATTCTATGAAGATAATAAGAAGTGATAATGGTACTGAGTTCAAGAATTTGATAATGGAAGAGTTCTGCAAAAACCATGGAATCAAGCAGGAATTTTCTGCTCCTGGAACTCCACAGCAAAATGGAGTTGTTGAAAGAAAGAATAGAACTCTCATTGAAGCTGCACGTACAATGCTTGATGAAGCAAAGCTTCCAACCTATTTTTGGGCTGAAGCTGTGCAGACTGCTTGTTTTACTCAGAATGCAACACTAATTAACAAGCATGGAAAGACACCATATGAGATGGTGAAAAAAAAAGAAGCAAAATCTGAAGTATTTTCACGTATTTGGATGCAAGTGTTTTGTTCTTAAGACTCATCCTGAACAGCTATCCAAATTTGATCTAAAAGCTGATGAAGGAATCTTTGTTGGATATCCACTTTCCACAAAAGCCTTCAGAGTCTATAACTTGAGAACAAGAGTGGTCATGGAATCTATCAATGTCTCGTTTGATGATAAGAAGATTACTGGACTTGAAGATTTCAATGATTATGATCAGCTGAGATTTGAAAATGAAGACTTAAATTTTGATCCTGACAGTCTAAATCCTGATACTACAAACTCTGACGGATTAAACTCTGATGTTATTGAAACTGTGGTGACTACGCCAAAGGAAGATGCACCTATGCATGGGGAGCATACTCAAGATACAACCACTTCTCAAGAAGCATCAGAACATACATCTGGCTCTTCAAGTTCTGATTCGTCAAGTTCTGATAAGCCAAGTTCTGATAATTCTGAAAACTTAAATTATGAAGAATCCAACTCAGAGAGCATAGTTTCAGGGGGAGCATCAGAAAATGTTGATGAAGATAGCATGGATCATGGGGGAGCATCCAGTTCTAGAGAAAACCTTTCATCTGCAAGGAAGTGGACTAAATCACATACACCTGACTTAATAATTGGAAATCTTGATGCAGGTATCAGAACTAGAACAGCTACTTCAAGTGAATGTCTTTATAATTCTTTTATTTCTCAGACTGAACCAAAGAAAGTGGAAGAAGCTCTTCAAGATGCTGATTGGGTGCAAGCAATGCAGGAAGAGTTAAATGAATTTGATAGAAACAAAGTCTGGTCCCTAGTGCCAAGATCAAAGAACAGATCTGTTGTTGGTACAAAGTGGGTATTCAGAAACAAAACTGATAGTGATGGCATAATTACAAGAAATAAGGCAAGGTTGGTTGCAAAAGGATATTCTCAACAGGAGGGAATTGATTATGATGAAACATTTGCACCAGTTGCTAGATTGGAAGCCATAAGGATATTTTTGGCTTATGCTGCTCACAAAAAGTTTACTGTCTTTTAAATAGATGTAAAAAGTGCTTTTCTCAATGGAGAATTGGAGGAGGAAGTATATGTTGAACAACCTCCAGGCTTTGTAGATCCCAAATATCCTAATCATGTCTACAGGCTTGATAAAGCACTTTATGGCCTTAAGCAAGCTCCAAGAGCATGGTATGAGACTTTAGCTTAGTTTCTTCTGGAAAGTGGATTTAACAGAGGAACTATAGACAAAACACTGTTCTACCTCAACCATGGAAAGGACTTACTTCTGGTCCAGATTTATGTTGATGATATCATCTTTGGTTCTACAAATGACAGACTTTGCAAGAAGTTTTCCAAACTGATGCAGTCAAGATATCAAATGAGTATGATGGGGGAACTTAGCTATTTTCTGGGCCTTCAAGTCAAGCAGAATGAAGAAGGCACTTTTATTTATCAAACCAAGTACACCAGAAATTTGCTGAAGAAATTTGGAATGCAAGATTGTTCAAGTGCATCCACTCTCATGGCCACTGCAACAAAACTGGATAAGGATACTGGTAAATCAGTAGATATTACTGATTACAGAGGTATGATTGGCTCTCTACTCTATCTAACTGCTAGTAGACCTGATATCATGTATGCTACCTGTCTTTGTGCAAGATTTCAAGCAGATCCAAGAGAACCTCACTTAACAGCTGTGAAAAGAATTTTCAAGTATCTTAAGGGAACAGCTGATCTGGGATTGTGGTATCCCAGAGAATCAGATTTTAAACTAATAGGTTACTCAGATGCAGATTTTGCAGGTTGCAAAATTGACAGGAAAAGCACAAGTGGAAGCTGCCAATTTCTTGGAGGCAGATTGGTTTCTTGGTTTAGCAAGAAACAAAAGTCAATTTCCACATCTACTACAGAAGCAGAATACATTGCTGCAGGAAGCTGTTGTGCACAGATTCTTTGGATGAAGAATCAGTTACTAGATTATGGGTTAACATATTTTAAAATCCCTATTTACTGTGATAATCAAAGTGCAATTGCTATGACAGGTAATCCAGTTCAACACTCAATGACAAAGCACATCAGCATTAGGTAGCACTTCATAAGGGAACATGTGGATGAAGGTACAGTGGAATTGCATTTTGTTCCAACAGATCAACAACTAGCAGATATCTTCACAAAACCACTGTATGAAGCTACTTTTACAAGATTGGTAAATAAACTTGGAATGGTTTCAGGTTCTTTCTCTAAATCTGCTTAGCTTTTGTTCTAATGCATCAGACTTTATGATCAGTATTTACAGAAATTACTTTATTTGTGTATTATGTGCTTAATTGAAAATTGCTTAAGTACTGATTGTTGTCTGATGTGAATTTCTAAACTCTAATAGTGAAATGACTGTTTCTGTGACTATTCAATCCTATGAGGATAACTGTGCTAGATGCTGACCTTGTAGTCTTTAATATACTAGAGATCCCATGTTATAAGTAATTATTTATGTGGAAATCTATTGACACAAGCAAATTATGAAATTGAGCTTGGTTAAGTTTACTTTGTCTATCTTATTACCAAGTCAAAAAGTGGAATCATGCTTCTCATCTGTTAAGTTATGATGTTAGTAAATCTGTTGAATGTACTAAGTGCTGATAAACCTCACTTATCAAGAGAAAAAGGAAAATAAACAAGAAATAAAAATCAGGTACTTCTTTGAGATCTAGAGTAAAACATGTGGAAGGGACGACCCAAGTGCATTGCTGGTATTAAGTAATATGCATCAGAAAAGCAAATAATTAATTTTCTTGGTGACTTTTCACACTCTATGATTACTGGAGAAATACTCTGATAATAGCATAAATTCTAATAAGCAGTCGTGACTCACTTACACTGAGAAGCCACTGTAAAATGGAATTTCAAAAGATGCATAAAATAAGCACAAAACAGTTGAGGTGGACTCGTGCATGAACTTATTCAACAGTAAACTTCAGAATAATGCCAGATTTTTTGTAAAGTTCTTAGTTATGCCTTATTTCTAAGATGTACTGAAGTGAATCAGACTTTACTCTTTGTCTGATATTTTGCTTAATGCACACACTTACACTCCATATGAATGATGAAAATTACTGTGGCGTTCAATGTTGTTTTAGATAAACAGTTATGTGTCAGATTGCATAAATTCTGAGGACAAGTTCTGATGGAAGTTCTGATAAATAAGTTCTGAAGAACCGAAATCAGAATTTGTGTGAAGAATCACAGAGATAGGCATTCATTTTTCGAGTTAAGAAATCATGTTCTGATGACTGTTAAGTTCTGATATAAGTCTAAGTGCTGATATTAAATTATGATCCTCTATTTGACTTATTTGTGGTTAAAATCTGAAACAGTCTTATTTTAAATTAGAATATGTACGGGTGAGATATTAACAGTCAATACAATTAGGATTAGTGGAACACGTACATGCACAGTAATATTTACTTGTTTCTTGTGCGCATTAAACCCTGTTTTACACTTCCAATGACTGTTTTTCTTCTTCCCAGTCTAGGGAGACGAGGTAGAATTATTTCTACTTGTCCGCATTAAATTTCCTTGCATCTCCTGGCATTCCATTGCCTATATAAACCAACACTTCACTCCAGCCTACACATCATTTCTTTTCTCACATACTCACTCTCTTTTCCTTCATACCAACACAAATATGGTCAACTACAATATGTTTTTGAACTATGAGACCTTCAACATGGAGTTGAGCTGTGAGGACTGGCAGCAAGAATGGCACGTAACTGTCATTCCTGATGAGATTTGGGACTCGGTTCCCCAGGAGGTTCTCACACGCCTCCTGTTCTTTTACATGGACTACCATCGCCATCTGGAGCGATTGGAAGAAGAAAGGCTGGAAGATCTCCGCCAACAAGAGCGAATCATTCGACTCGCTATTCTTTTTGTAGAGAGACGGAAGAAGAAATAATTTGTTTTCTTCTTCCTGTTTTTCTTCATCGTCAGCTTTGTCCGGCTTCTTAGCCAAGGACAAAAGCTGTTGATGTTAGGTTTAGTAGCTTAGGACAGTCTTGTAATGTTCTGATGTAATTTTCAATTTCATGAATGTATTCTCTTAATATATTAATGGAATTTTATATTTTTACAAGATTATGTCTCTGAGATGTTTGCAATTTTACTGCACTGTTAAATCCTGATATATCCATATTCTGATGACCATTTTAATTATTAATTTAAATTAAGTTCTGATTTTAAAATATCAGTACTTGTTTACTTGTTTTTTTTGGTCATTCTCATACTTGAAATTTTTTACTGAATAATGGTTTTGCAGTGAAAATGATTAAATGAGTGGGAACAGTTTAAATTTTGAATTAAAACTGACTTACCTCAATTAATGGGATTACTTGGTAAGTGGAACAGTTTTTCCTTGAAAAACTGATGTGATAAGTAATGATTACTGTTTTCCAGTGCCCATTAACTATTCATTATTGCTGCATGTCTGACAAGTGTCCAACGGTTATTTTTTTTAACCAAGTATAAGTAAGAGAGAGAGAAGATTATACAATCTTTTATTTACTTTTACACTTTATCTCTCTTTCTTTGCTTTTACTCTCTCCCATCTCCTGACGTTGGTTTTTCATACAGACATTTTATCAAACACCTTACAGGCAATCTTAATTTTCAATTTTTCTCATGGCACCTAAGGATTTGATCATCGATGGAGCCAAGTTCGTTCCCAACAACTATGCTGCAATTCTAAATCATGATGAAGCTCCATCTGAGTTGCATTTTGTGCAAGATCTTCTTGCACACAGTGAAATTGGGTATGCATTGACCCAGCCTTCAGTCTTTTCAAGCCAACAAGTTCTGACGTTTTGGCGAATTGGGCATTTTGATAATGGTGGTGCAAATGGTACTCCCAGCATTATTTTTGAAGTGGATGATTCTGAACATGTGGTAACTCCTGGAACAGTTCGCAAGGCTTTACATTTACCAGAAGGCTGCATTTTCTCAACACCGGAGGAATCAGCTCTACAGTAGCTCATGGATAATTTGGGGTATGAGCAGAGTTTGGCTAAACTTGGACAGTTGAAACGAGCACATATCAGAAAGGAATGGAGCTTTTTCTTCGACTGCATCACTAAAGCCTTCGGGAATAAGTGTTCCAACTTTGATGCCATTCCAATAATGAGTCAACACATCGGGTATGCTATTATTAACCAAACTCATTTTGATTTTGCAAGTGATGTGCTAGGTTTTATAGGGGATAGGATGACAGAGGATAGGAATGTTGTCTACTTTGCTAGATTCTGTCAGCTTATATATAATTTATGTTGTGCTGATGAAGCCCAACCTACCACTAACTTATTTCCACCCTTTAAACTTGCAAAACGGGCTTTTAATGACTTGGTAAATGCTGACCTTAAGAAAACGGTGGTTAGACCTTTACAGATTCCTCAGTCTGTAAAACAGATCCTGATAAATGCTGATCCTCAAACCTATAGATCTATTTATCCTGATGTTCAACCTACCACCACATCCCAAACACCACATCAACCATTAGAACATACCACACATACATCTATACCTCAAACTTCTCTCAGAACATATCTCAAAACTTATCTCACACCTTCACAGACAGCTCAACCTTCATCCTCAGCACCTACTATGAAGCCTTCATCTTCCAAGACCAAGAGGACAAAGACTGTTCCTCAGACACCACAGAAGAGAAGGAGGATTGTTCTGAGAGATGAGTCTGATAGTGAGGAACAGGTTTCTGCATCAGAACCTGTTGTAAAAGAAGCTTAGAAGGTTCCTTCTCAGAAGGATTCTGGAATTGGGGGATCTAAGCTTCTCAAAAGGCTTAGAAGAATGACTTCTGCTGAATCTCCCAAGGAATCCCCACCTTCAAAGAGATACAAGAAACAGAGAGCTAAAAGGCCAGCTTTAGATGATGAGGAAGCAGCAGCTAAGGAAAGAGATCAGGATTCTCTGATCTCAAAAGAACCAGTATTTGCTGAAGCTACTGCATCTCCCTCTCCATTGTCCCCAACTCAGGAAGCTGCTACAGACAAGGCAAACACACCACCTGTGTCTCCTGTACATGAAACTGTATCTCCTGTAGACCCAGGCACAAGTGCTGAAATTGATATTCAAAACCTGGTTGTGCCTTAGGTTCTTTACTTAGAAGCTCCAACATCAATTAATCCATCAACAACACCTTTTACTGATGTTACTCAAACTCCAAAATTGTCTACAACACCTTCTCTGCATCTAGATGTTGATGATCAGAATATAGGTGAGCATCAGGATATGGCTGTTGATCAGAACTTGGAAACATATCAGCGCTTAGAGGATGATGTTGAAGCCTCCATTACTTCTCATACCGTTGTTTTATCAGAAGATGTTGATTCTGTCCGTTCTGATGCTTCAAATGCTGATACTACTGGTAATGCTGCTATTAATGCAGATGCTGATGAAGCTGGTCCTTCAGGACATGCACCTCCACAAACTGTTCACAAATCTGAACTACTTGAGAAGTTTGTGATAAGAGCAGCACCAGTACCTTGGAGTGAAACTCCTAGAGGACAGGAGTGGACTAGAGAATGGAACTCAGTTACCTTTGTTCCATCTGACAAGATTCTTGCTGAGCACTTGGCAAAAGCTGATGAAATGTTAATTAATGATCATTTCAAGACACAGCTTCGAGTCACTGCATTGAGTACTAGACATCTTCAAGGTCTCCATTCAACAACTCATGCAGAGTTACATAAAATTCAGGAAGAATTGCTCAAGCAAGAAACAGTTAAGAATATTGAATAGAAAAAATTCTTCCAACCTACCTTTGATAGAGTTGCTTACATTGAGAAGACCCAAGAAAAGCAACAGTCTCAGATTGATAATATTTTGAAAAATCAAGCTTCTCAGCAATCTCAACTTGATGAAATCCAAGCCTCAGTGGACTTGCTTGTCTCTCTTCTATTACCTGCTGATGCCAAAAAGGGGGAGAAAGTAATTAAGTCCAAATGCAAAACTGATCAGACACTGAAGGGGAAGGATGATGAAAAAGATGACCAGGGAAACTCTGGAATGGGTGGAGGTCACGGTCAAGGTAGAAGTTTCTCATCAAGAAGAACTGAAATTACAAGTCACAGGACAAGTTCTGATGCTGGAAAAAGAATTACTTCTGCTACTGGTAAAAGGATAAGTTCTGATGAACTTTTGGATCTTGATGAAGAATTATCAAGATAGTTATTTCTTAAGGAGAATCCAGGAATGGACTTTGATAGTCTGATGGAAGAAGAAGCTAGACTTAAGTCAGAAAAAGTCAAATTTAAATCTGAAGCTTCTGTGGGTAAAAAGAAACTTCCAAAGGTCAAAGGCATTGTGATAAAAGAAAGAATAAATCCTGAAGCAACCAAGGCTAAATCACAATTGCATATAGATCCAAGGTCCAAGGGCAAAGAGAAAGTTGGTGAACCTATCAAGGTTTATGTGCCTCCTGTGGATGAAGAAATTACTATTGAAGATGCTGATCTTGCTCTGACTTCAAGAAAATTTTCTAAGAGAACCTCTGACATTGCTCAAGTTATTCAGAATCAAGATATGGTTAGTTCTGATATCTCAAAGAAGCAAGTAACCTCTGACATAGCTCAAATTAACTTGATATCAGAAGATAAATCAAAGGAAACCTCTGATATTGCTCATGTTAAACCTTCAAAGATACTCCTACCAGGATTCACCAAAGCCAAACAGACTCAACCTTTGAAGACTGTTGTAAGTGGTTTTAAAGCAAGAGTGGTTACTGGAAAGGAAGCAAGAGATAAAACTGGATTGGGTAGTGTTGATGAAAGAAGAATACATAACACAACCAATGATCCAACTTCCTTAAGTGAACCAGGTATTGGAGCAACTCCTGAAAGATTGAATCAACTAGAATCTGTACAGATGGTTTACCATACCTACTTGAAAGAACACATCTTGTTGTACTTCATGACAGATGGTAGGGTTTATCATATCAGGGAAAATGCCATTCCACTGAAGTATTTTGAAGAATTGGAACATGTATTATTCTTACTTCAAGTGAATGATAAAATAACAGAAAGTGCTGCAAACTATTTGAATAGTCAAATTCAGAGACAGAAAAGGCTTTATTCTGTTAAGTCTAACAGCACATATCTTCCAAAGTACAGAGATCACAAGGGTGATATTGTTGAGATGAAGCCTAACTCTGCTAAGATCATAACTACCTTTCTGGGTTACAAGGCTGTGGAATTCAATCTTGAGTCTGACAAGGCGTATTTGATCAGACTTGATCCGGATATAAGGAAATCTAAAATTAATGATCTCAGGGCTGTAATTTTTCAAACTGGTGAAGATTCTGTAGAACTTAAAGATGCTAAAAGGAGGTTGATTGATGAACTCGGATATGCTGAGAGATGTTTGTTAAAGAAGTATCTCAGAACAACTCCTGACATCAGAGAGATCAGAAAATGAAGCCAAGTCAAGATCTACAACTGCTCAAATTCTGATATGAATACAGACTAAAGTTGTTATCAGAAGTTAAAGTTGGTAAAGCTTTAAGGACTGTAAGTTGTAGTTATCTAGTCAAATTCTCATGCATTTGTACTTAATGTTTTTGACATCATCAAATATCTGTTAACTTGTATATTATGCTAATTTACAAGTTGGGGGAGATTGTTAGATATATTTGATAATGTCATGTCTAATATGATTTATGTTTAGTTTTTAGATCTTACTTAAACAGGACAAATCAGTACTAAACTGAAATCAGCACTTATACTGAAGTCAGAACTTAAGTCATCAGTACTTAAGGTTCAGAAGATATTTATCAGAAGATAATATCAGGACTTAAAGGAAACGTTCAGATAAGGAAGACAGCTGATTTACAGGATGAGAAGATCAAGACAAACGTAAGAAGAGATATGCATGAAGAAGGAATTCTATGAAGAATAGAATACTTGGAAGAAAAAATATCTGATTGATATATTTTAAGAAGCAGAATTATATTTCATATCAATTAGCGATTATCTTGTAACTGTGTAGTATATAAACACAGACATAGGGTTTACACTATAAGTGTTATCATTATCGAGAAGATTATTCATTGTAACCCTAGCAGCTCTCGTGATATTTGTTCATCACTGAGAGAGGACAGTTTCATACTGTAACAGAGTTTATTGTTTTGAATAAAGTTTGTTTTCTGTTACTTGAGTTATTAAAGTTCGATTTGATTGTGCTATACACTGTATTCACCCCCCTCTACAGTGTGTGTGACCTAACAAAAATAGTAAAGTAGGTGTCAATAAGGAGAACAAGTCTAAATATATTTTTAATGCACCTAGAAAAGCTTGTTTAAACTGAGGTAGTACTAATCATCTTCTTGTTGCTTGCAGGAAAAATAAGGGAATAAATATTATCCCTCCTAAATCAGAGTTTAGGAACTATACAGTTATATATAGACCACAACATCCTTATTTTTATTGTGGAAGTACATGACATTCTACTGACACATGTAGAGAGTATCACAGTTTGTATCATGATTATTATAAACTGAAACCCTCTTTAAATAAAATTAAAATTATTCTTGCATGTGTATCTCCTGATACTAAGAATATTAGCATAAACTCTGATATGAAGGCTTCTGTTGCAAGTGTTAATAAACTTAATACGTCCAGAATTAAACCAAATTAAAAGTTCCTAGACATATTCAAGAACTGTAGTCTACTTAAGTTTCAGACGGTGGATGAAATTTCACTTAACAATGCATTAGCAGACAAATATGAGACCAGAATACTTTGATAAAAATATGAGATTAACATACTAAAAGGATATTATAGACTTCCCTTTGGCGTGATCTCGAGGAGAGAAATAGTGTCCAATCCTAAGTCTCAAAAATACCCACACGAAGATTACCAGTAAACAAATTCCAGCAAAGAGCTGGATGCTTAAGTGATATACAATTTTTTTTATCGTAGGGAATCCGCAGCCGCTACCCATTCGGGTGCGTACTAGGTAAATCCCACGGGCTCACGCAATAGCCTGCAAACCACGTGAACCAAGATAAAGGGCACTTAAGCGACAGGCTCTGATTCAGGAGGCATAATCATAAATTCTCCTCCCGTGGGATTCGAACATGTGACCAAGAGGATAATTATCCCCTTTTTAACCAACCGAGACAATTCTTGCGGGCTACAATTTTTGAGTGACTCTGGTAAGCTTTCTGTGATGGTTTGTATATAAATTTAGTTGTTTGAAGAATTTAAGCTCTCGAGTATTCAACTTCACCAGACTTTAATTAATATCAGACAAATCCAAAGTCTCAAAGTTTATCATATTAGACATCCAATCCGGAATTTCACCACAACTATTAAATTATTCAAATTATGAAGATAATTAAAAAGTAGTCTATGACTCTAAATGTATACGTATATTATGTTTCTTTATCCTTTTTAGTTAGTTTCGAGCTATTTTATAAAATTGCTCATAGGATGAATTTAACTATTTGCAATGTACAACCATACCTTATTTTATCATCTAATTATAATGACTAGTTAAAAAAATAAAGAAAAAGGCTATTAAAATATTTAAATATTGATGTCTGCTCACTAATCCATTCTTAAACACCTTTCATCTACTTTAAATCTAAAACATGTAAGTTTATCATCTATTAGTGTATTTAGTTGTGGTCATCCCTACATGAGATAAACCTGATCAAGAAACCAATTTCATTAGTAAAATTTTCAAAATCGTATTATTGTGCTGCAGGTGCAGTACAATATTCATTTAAATTTTCCAACATGATTTACTTGCTAAAAATCTTCACTTCCTAAGACCGTATCTTAGTTATATCTCTCTAATCTCATGATCAATTTGTATATCATAATATCTTCAATAGTCATGGTAGCACAATGCTACAAAATTAGAAGCTTATTTTACCTGGAACAACGTCATGTGAACATCTCATTGAAGCGATTGCATGTGTCCCTATAGTAGAATTTGGTCTATCCTAGAAGGTGGAGCATGAGCACCTGCAAAAGTAAGAATTTTCGAAAATTCGGAATAATTAGATATCCAGAAGCCAATCTTCTCATTATTGTAATTATAATTTATAAAAAATTTATGGACAACCATTCCTAACAATACACAGATCACATAACTAAGAAGACCATCACAAACAACTTCTAAAAAAATAACTCTTCATAGAAGTAGAGAGAACAACCAATGCAACTCCAATGAAATGTTACACAAAACATAAATCTCTAAAAAAGAGTTGGTGTGCCAATTCTAGATGCAAAACTTCAAAAATAATAAACATATTTTTACTTAAGTTACTTAATGCAAAAGTCATCCTCAGGTAGATTTTCAAATATTTTTATACTCTTTTTAAAACTTGGGACAATTCTACTACTTTCTACTGCGGTAAACTTACTCAAATGCTTTCTGGTTGTAGCTTCTGTAGTTGAACTTCTTTAGGTTCAAAACTAACTCAACTCAATCACAATTTGCAAACTTAAATTAAAATGTTAAAAGATTATATATTTTACACTCACCATAGAAATAGTAAAATATTTTATTCTTTTAAATGACTGAGCTTCTAGACAAACCTGATTTTCTAGTCTTCCCAATCCCAAAAGAAAGTTAACAGACTTAATATCCAGATGAAGAATAGATTTTATATAAAACAAGTCAACTCGGCTCACCTATCAAGCATAAAAGCAATAGTAGCAACAACATACATATTTTTCTTGATGGAATTAAATGCTCAACTTTCATAATCAAAGTGTTAAATATTGTGACTTCACATGAAATAACAAACTGGAATTAAAAGAATATTTTTTTGAATCAATGCAAATCCTAAAATTTTGTACCTTATAGTGTCAATGAAAGTTATAGTTTTCTCAATACACTAATTAAACTCAAAATAAATCTCAAACGCCTCTCCATGATGATATTTAGACATCTTCAAAAATATTTCAAAAATAATAATTTTAGAAGCTGTATTATATTATTGCATACTTGTTTGTTATTATTTAACAAACAATGGTCTAGAGCAATCACCGTAATATTCTCAAATCTGGTCATCACACCGCATTTTGGCGCATGGAAGCTATTTCACCCGAAGATAAAATAATAATGGCATTATGTAGAAGTTATAAGAGAAAAAAATTAAAAATCAAGATTTAAGACCGCTGCAATCTTTCTATCAAATTTAAGGCTTTAATACTGCCTTAAATTGTACCTCAAATCTGCAAGAAGTATTTCAAATACTATGTTATCACAATACAATTATATCTTTACAAAACTATAAAAATCACTTAAAGTAGACAATAAATAGTTGTGAAGTGCAACATTTTTATTGATACAAAATAGAGAAAACAAACCTTTTTGAGACCAATACAAAGATATTGTCATTCTATTCTTTCTTTAAATACTACCATCTTGTATTTATGTTAAAAATTGAACTGAGTGTTTCGTCAAATATAAATCAAAGTCATGATAGAAACATTTTATAATTAAATTCACATAACTTATTTAAACAAAATGTGTATCTATATTAAAACACATACAAGTAGTTAAAAATTCAATAAGAAATTTAATCAAACACTTGTATACAAACTGTACGTAAGATAAATACTGAGTAATTCTTGTGCTTGCTCTTTATCTCACATTCATCATTTTGTAAAATATGATTGGATAAAAAAAACGAACACCGAGCTTAAATTTAAATATCAACTAGTAACTAAATCTGAAATTGGTGTTTATGAAGACAAAAAATATTAGAGACAAATTAGATTGATTGTGTATAGTCTCATTATTGATATTAGGTATATACGTGAATCAACTACATGATGAGCGGTGTTTGTATAGAAATATGATTTTAATAACGTGTTTTATTTGTTGTGTTGCATTAACAAAGAAACCTGATCCAAATAAGCATGTAACCTACAAAAAATAGAGAGAAGAATGAAATACCAAGATTGAAAATTTGATAGAAGAAGACTAATTGACTATACGTGTGTTTAAAATTGTGTAAATATATATATATATATATCAGTTTAATTGAATACAAAAATTAACCAATATATGATTAGTGATAATTTCTAACTTTCTATACATAAGTAATTTAAAATTCAAAATTCAAAAATATAACAAATAAAAGAGTATTGTTCAACAAATAATGGGTGATATGAGAAAATCATATGAGAAAATCATGGAAAGATTTTGATTGATAGATTTAAATTTAAATTTCAAAAAATATCCAATTTATGGAGTAAGCAAAATATATGTAAAATGGGTCATGTGTAAATTTACCCATTGGGTAAATTAGGGAGTACTCCCTCCGTTCCGACATGTTCTTAATATTTGAAATTGAGATTTTTAACACGTATTTTAAATCTTTTATCTAGTATAGTTTTATAACTTATTCTTAAAAAAAAAATTTGAACAAAAATTTGAATTTTTAATTTTCATTCTAACAAAAAATAATTTAGAATAATTTATGCAATATAAGAGTTTTAAAATACATGTGGAATATTCTATTTCAAATATTAATAGTTCATTCGGACGGTGGGAACATAATTTAAGATTATACAGATTTTATTAGTTCGGCCTTTACATATTTTTTTACAGATGCGCTGCCTTTATTTAATGTGGTGTTTTAGCTAATCTTTCCTTTTTATCTATAACATCCCTAATCTATGAAAGGAAAAACAATGTGCTAATTAGTATGGTCAAATTTGAAAAGCTACAAAACTAAAAGAACAGCAATAACTAACAAAAAAACCCTAGTCGCCAAAACAAAACCAAAATTCTTGAAATCAAAATCAAGACAGCAAAGTCTAGCTGTCCTAACAATACCTTCCCTGCCACCAAATCATCAACTTTCCTTCCCATGTTCAAACTCCTCCCACTGTCCTAAAATAACACCCCCTCAAACCCATCTTTATAACATCCATCTCTCTCTCTCACTCTCTCTCTCTCTCTCTCAACAATGGCATCTCAAATCTCTCTCCCTCTCCTCCTCTTTCTCATCCTCTCCTTAACATCTTCTGCTGATGACACTGCCACAATGACCAAACTCTCCACCTCTCTCACTTCCCCGCCTTCAGATTGGAGAGGCACATCCTACTGCCAATGGTCAGGCATCAACTGTGACAACTCCAACAAAGTCACATCTATAAATCTCTCTTCCAAGTCTCTCTCTGGTACTCTCCCTTCTGAAATCTCTCAGCTTTCTCAACTCAAGACTCTTGCTCTTCAAAGAAACAAACTTTCTGGTACTTTACCTTCTTTTGCTAACTTAACTTCACTTCAAGAAATCTTTCTTGATGGTAATGATTTCACTTCTGTTCCTCAAGATTTCCTTTTGGGTCTTACCAATTTGCAAACTTTTAGTCTTAGTGATAATTTTAATCTTGCTCCCTGGCAAATACCTGGTTATTTGATTGAGAGTAGCAATTTGGGTACTTTTACTGCTAGTAATTCAAGTATTTTTGGGTCTATTCCAGATTTCTTTGATTCTTTGCCTACTTTTCAGAATTTAAGGCTTTCTTACAATAATATTACTGGGGGTTTGCCTAAAAGTTTTGGGGGTTCTCAAATTCAGAATCTTTGGTTGAACAATCAAAAAAGTGGGTTAACAGGTGGTATTGATGTGTTATCTGATATGTCTCAGTTATCTCAAGTTTGGCTTCATGCTAATGCTTTTACTGGTCCTGTTCCCGATTTGTCGAAATGTGTAAACATGTTTGATTTGCAGCTCAGGGATAATCAGTTTACTGGGGTGCTTCCCCCTTCGTTGACTGACCTTCCAAAATTGATTAACATTTCGTTACAGAATAATAAGTTGCAGGGTCAGTTTCCGGAGTTTAAAAGTGGTGTGCAATTTGATACTGAGAAAACTAAAACTAATAGTTTCTGTATGAATAGTCCTGGAGCTTGTGATCCTCAGGTAAATGTGCTTCTTGCTATTGCTGGGGGTTTTGGGTATCCTATGTCGCTTGCTGAAGCATGGACGGGGAACGATGCTTGTGACAAGTGGTCGTTTGTTACTTGTGATTCTCAGAGGAAGAGTGTGACCGTGTTGAACTTTGCAAACCGGCATTTTCCGGGTACGATTTCACCGGCCTTTGCAAATCTTACTTCATTAAGGAATTTGTTGTTGAATGAAAATGATCTTACTGGTGTTATTCCTGAGAGCTTGACAACATTGAGCCAACTAGTGGTTCTTGATGTGTCGAACAATAATTTAAGTGGACCGATACCAGAGTTTAAATCTACTGTAAAGTTTACAGCAACCGGAAATTCGTTTCTTGGGAAAGATGTAGGTGGAGATGGTAAAACGCCTGGGTCAGGATCAGATTCAGGGACACCTGGTGGTGGTGCGCCTGGGGAATCAAAAGGGAGTTCGACTTCAGGGGGTATGATTGCTGGTGTTGTCATTGCTGTTTTGGTGTTTGTTGGGG
Organism: Apium graveolens; assembly: GCF_009905375.1. NCBI lineage: Eukaryota > Viridiplantae > Streptophyta > Magnoliopsida > Apiales > Apiaceae > Apium > Apium graveolens. The sequence continues at coordinate 240,091,266 of NC_133651.1, forward strand.
TTGTGTTATTTGTATCTTACAAATGTTACGTCAAGAAGCGACATAGAAGATTTGGGAGGGTACAAAGCCCTGAAGATGGGAAGGAAATGACCACTGGCAATGTAATGAATGGTAATAATGGTTATGGTGGAACTAAGAGTGAGTTGCAGAGCCAGAGTAGCGGCGATCATAGTGAGATGCCTGTGTTTGAAGGTGGTAATGTTGTGATTTCAGTTCAAGTGCTTAGGCAAGTGACAGATAATTTTAATGAGAATAATATACTGGGTAGAGGTGGGTTTGGTGTTGTTTACAAGGGAGAATTGCATGATGGCACTCAGATTGCTGTAAAGAGGATGGAATCTGGAGTAATGGGTACGAAAGGACTGAATGAGTTTCAAGCTGAAATTGCTGTTCTTACCAAAGTCAGACACAGACATTTAGTTGCTCTTCTTGGATATTGTATTAATGGCAATGAGAGACTTTTGGTGTATGAGTACATGCCACAGGGAACTTTAAGCCAACATTTGTTTGAATGTCGGGAACTTGGGTACCCTCCGCTCTCATGGAAGCAAAGAGTGACAATAGCATTGGACGTGGCTAGGGGAGTTGAATACTTGCATAGCTTGGCGCAATCAAGCTTCATTCACAGAGATTTAAAGCCTTCTAACATACTTCTCGGGGATGACATGAGGGCAAAGGTTGCAGATTTTGGCTTGGTTAAAAATGCACCTGACGGGAAGTATTCAGTTGAAACACGTTTGGCAGGAACTTTTGGATATCTTGCACCCGAATATGCTGGTAAGAGATCTTATGACCCTTTTTTTTTTAGTTTGCACATGATATTTACATCTTACTATAGTACTTGTGAACCTTGAGTTTGTTGATTTATGCATCAACTTTAGCTGCTATGTTGTGATGAATGTGTTTAATTTTGGATCGTTGAGTAAATGCTGCTTGAGTTTCTCTGTCAGCATTTATGAGTCAGTAAAGCAATACCTAAAAACCTAAGATGATAACGACAGAATAAGAACCTTGTAGAAAATACAAGCATCATGCATATGGGAGTTCCTTACCGTATAAATTAAGTCATCTTCATTGCTTATGCATTATATTCTCCTCCTATCTATAAACCTAGCTTTATCAACTTGAACTTTGTTTATTAGTGAATTAAGAGAAACCACCTTATGCTAAGTGTGAGAACAGAAGTCTCTCCTTGTAACTGTGAATTATCACAAATTTATATTAACCCGATATGTAGGCATACTTGTCATATTAATTTCTCATTACCTCTGTACACACTTCTTATATCAATGAACTTAATATTGTTTTCATAAACAGCTACTGGAAGAGTGACGACCAAAGTGGATGTTTATGCATTTGGAGTCGTTTTGATGGAGATAATTACTGGGAGAAAAGCATTAGATGAAACAATGCCCGATGAGAGGTCTCATCTTGTTACATGGTTCCGCAGGGTTGTGATTAACAAAGACAGCATTCGAAAAGCTATGGATCAAACTCTTGACCCTGATGAGGAAACATTTGACAATATCTGCCGGGTGGCTGAGCTGGCAGGTCATTGCACAGCTCGCGAGCCATATCAGAGACCAGATATGGGCCATGCAGTTAATGTCTTGGGTCCTCTCGTAGAGCAATGGAAACCTTCTCGTCCTGAGGAAGAAGACAGTTATGGCATTGATCTTCACATGAGCCTTCCTCAAGCTCTTGAGAGATGGCAATCTGACGAAGGTACTTCCACGATGAATGATATGTCCTTTGGTCAGTCATATTCGAGTATTCCATCTAAACCTTCAGGATTTGCAGACACTTTTGATTCAATGGATTGCCGATAGAAGCACACTAGACACTTTACATTCATTTATTTTTTTTCCCCTTACTCTAATGATCTCTACCGAGACAGTTTGAAGCAGTAGGTACAAATTTGTTGTATTTGTTAGATTGGAAGCTGACTGATTTTCTCAAGGTTCATATCATGTAAAGGAAAGATTACTATTTTGGATTCATGTATGCAATTTCTTCGTATGACGTGTATATATATTGGGCTTTCTTGTCTCGAATCATTTGTGGCTTATACATTGCCTGAAGCAAGATTTGGATCACATTATGCAAATAAAGGTTTTACCTTACTCTAGTTGTGATTTGTGAACATACAGAAATTTCATCTGAACTCTGAATGTAGAGGAATCAATTTTAAACAAATTTGTATATTTGTAAAGCCATGACAATTAACAGATTTTGGTGTAAATGGTGGTATAAAAAAGCAATATTACACAAAGAAAGATGCTCTGCCAGCTCTTCCTGTAGAGGAAGAGAAGGATGCATCTTCTCAAAAGCCTGTGTATAATTAGGGGTGTACACGGATCCGGTTGAGAGAATTTAGCAACCCAACCCAATTAGTTCGGGTTTTCAAAATTTCAAACCAACCCAAACCGTTTAAATTTGTAACCCAAACCAATTTGTATTGTTCGGTTTGGTTCGGTTTGGTTCGGTTTGGATCGGTTTGATCGGTTTATTAAATATACAAAATTAATATAAAAAATTATAATAAAACATAAGGTTTCAAAGTTTAAAACACTTGAAAATAGTTCAAAACAATATTACAATCCTCCATATTAAATAGTCTTAAGCATCTAATTTTCGACATCAAAAGTACTAATAATATTGCTTACGCTTTAAATATTGGAATGAATCATAAATGCAAAAAATATAACACTAATCAAACATCTATTGTTGTTACGAAATGAATTATGAACACGGAGGTTATAAGTTACATTTAGAGTTAGAGATATATGGATTTATGTAAATGGCCTAAACATAATTTTGGATTAACTTATTAGCATGTACATATATATTTTAATCGGGTTGGGTTGGATTGGTTTAAAATTATCAAAAACCATATCCAAACCAATTAAATCGGGTCGACATTTTTTCAACCCAACTATATATCGGGTTGAAAAAAATCGGTTTGGTTCGGCCGAAATAGGGTCGGTTTGGTTTGGATTGGTCGGGTTGGCCAAACCATGTACACCCCTATGTATAATGACTAATTCTAGATTGTCAACTTGACTATTACTTATGTGTGTGTTCTGAATGCTGGATCTAAGCTGTTGAAAGTGAGATATAAAAGGAGATCTGATCCATTACTATAACGTGTAATTATATATATAAAAAAAAACAATTTGGTGGACAGAAGTTGGAGTAGGAAGGTAAAATCTCACATGGCCATGATATGGAGACAGACAGGATTATGCAGAGGGTAGGCCCTTGTTGGTGCCTAGTTTTTGTTAACATAGATGTGATTTGAATCAGGAGTTGATCTTAAGCTGTGAACCATAGAAATATACTCTATTCCGTCCCGTTTTCCTTTTTTCTTGTGCATCGATCTAAATTTACATTTTATTCGATTAAATTAAATATAATAATGATTATCACGATATAAAACTTGAATAACAATATTTATCTTTTATTAACATCTTATTTACTGTTAAAATATTTGAATAAATATAAAGTGATTGTCAAAGCATATCGAGCAAGTCTCTCAAATCTTGATGAGGAAGACTTGCAAAACTTCTTAAGAAAGAAACTTAATCCGGAAGACTTGTAAAGCTTATCGGGGTAGACTTGTAAAACTTATCGAGGAAGTTTTGTAATACTTAATGAAGAATATTTGAATAGCTTACTTAGTAAGACTTGTAAACCAGCTACTATAAATAGCTCATTTAGCTAATGAAATGATATACAAGTTTCTCTTTATATCTTCTATTCTCCTATATTTCCTCTACATTAAACATAACTGTTATAGGGAGAATTTCGTATAACAGTACTGTGGAGGTTGATGGGTGGAATAAGGATTAAGGACGGTGTTTGAAGGTGGAGGAAGGCTATATATGGTGGTGGCTAAGCTTGTATGCTGACTCCTTAAGAAAGAATAGGGTTTATTATTCTCTATCAAGTGTCGACTCATATCTCATACAAGTGCCTACGTACCCTATTTATAGGGATCAAGCCTCACGTAGTTCTTGAGGAACAAGTCACGTAGGCTAGGGTTAGAGTTCTCCAACCCGTGCAACCCAAGCCCATGATAAAGTCAGGCCTTCAGCCAATTAGTCACGTAAATCTCGACCGGCTCCACACGCTTCCTACAATCTCGCGGCATCTCCGCATTTCTTCCCGTAATTGTAGGAATAACCCGTGTTAGCCCCGAAATCTACGAGCAACTCAGTCATCTATGAGTCACTTTCCATGTTGCACACAAAGTCCTTTGATGCGGGCCGGCCTGGTCACCTCGGCCCGCATCGCCTTCCTTTTCAATTAATAAATATAATGTTACCTCTATTTTCATAAGATGTGGGCTCATGGGCCCAGCCCGCGTGTGGGCACCTGAGCCCAGCTCGCGTGTGGGCAACTGAGCCCAGCTCGTGTATGAGAGCCCGGATGACAAGTGTGAGCCCATCTCGCATGTTATGAGCCCAGCTCGCATGTCATGCATGTCATGAGCCCAACATGCTGGCCCAAGTCACATTAATCTATGGTTCTAGCCCATACATGAGAGTCCAGCTATTCAATGCACCCATGGACTTGTTTAGGGCCCATGACCGAAAGCGGGCATAACAACTACCCCCCAAAATTCCTAGTCGCACCTTGAGGCTAGGAATTTTTCTAACATTAGCTTTTTATGGCCCCGAAAGCGCGAGCCCACGAGGTCGCACCAAACCGCCTTGCGTGCCTCGCCTCGCATGCCTTTCAACGATCATGTGTTTGAACGCATGACAACTGTTGGACAACTGGCGTAGGGATTTGTGTCGTCTTCTGAAATGATGACACATGACGCTCCTCCTTTCTCTCTCCTATCTCCTATAAATATGTGAAAATCATATTTCATTTCTCACAACTTCAAGAACACTTAACAAACCTCTGCCAATTTGCTCAAGGATCTACCACGGTGAAAACCATCATCACCACAAGAACCGTCTACCTGCGACGATATTCTCTGGGACCAGATTCATCAAGATCATCCTAAACATCACTTACAGGTATTCCTTTGATCTTCAATCTTCCATATCTATTCATGTTTGTTCATATGCACCATACGAGCACACACCACCTGTTCGATGCGAGCTCACACACAATCACGAAATGCGATGCGAGCCTATCTGCTCGCTTAGATAATTAGGTGCGATCCCGTGTGAGAGGTGAGGACACTTAGATGCGATCTCATACCTGTTTTTACTTTCTTTTAGGGCCACACACTAATACTTACCATCTTTTACAGATGTTGAGTGCGTCTTCAGCCCGCTCTTGCGGATCGTCTCACTCTTCCTCGAGCCCAGCTCGTTCTGCTTTCAGCCCGGCTCGCTCTTCAGCCACTCCGTCTCCATTAAATCAATATCCACCCGAGCAGCAAGGCTCGAAGGACTTCCAATGCGAGCTGACTTCCCTCTCTGGCCGTCTCAGCCAACCTATTTCCTCTGGCTCTGCTATCACCCCTCAAGGGGCCCTGAACATTGCTAGAGTTGAGAACTCGATGCGAGCAGGTGGCTCCGACTCGCTAGATATTCACCTTAACCCTAACCCTGAATACTACACCAGGGAGAAGAATATTTATGATTGGAGAAACAGGCCCGTGGACCTCTCCAATATTCCAGCTTCCCTTAGGGTGGAGGAACTCCTAAGTCGCGATCCCGCTCCTTTGGACAAAGAACGAGCTAAGGAGATTTTAAGAGAAAAGGTTGAAGAGAGGGCGGCCAGCCTTAGGCAAGCTGCAACCAATGACCTCGACCTCATTCATGTCGAATCGGAGTCCACTGACAGCGACCTGGGGAGTGCCTATTATGACACCAAGAAAGGGAAGGAGCCTGTAGCCGCAGAATATCCCAACTTGGGGCTCGAGGGTGAAGAAGACGGCTCGCATTAGTCTTATGACTCCCCTCAAAGCGAGAAGGTGGCAGATATTACTAGTCAGTATAAGATATGTAATTATAACTATGTCCCCGCGGCCTCTCATGAGCCCTATGTGCCTCCTGCCCAGCCCGAGCTTGAGGGTGAGGTCATTTTCAGAAAATAGATCATCCCAGATGGGGAGGAGAGTTCTACTGTGGCCGAGGAGGTGATATATTTGATAATGTCATGGCTAATATGTTTTATGTTTAGCTTTCAGATCTTACTTGAACAGGATAAATCAGTACTTAACTGTTGATCAGTACTTATACTGGAAGTCGGGACTTAAGGATATCAGTATGTATGTTATCAGGAGATAATCATTAGAAGATAGATATCAGAACTTAAGTGCTGAAGGACGATCAGATAAGGACAGTAGCTGATTAAAGGAAAGAAGATCAAGATAAACATAAGAAGAGATATGCATGAAGAAGGAATTTTGTAAAGAATGGAATACTTGGAAGAAAAGATATCTGATTGATATATTTTAGGAAGCAGAATTATATTCCATATCAATTAGCGATTATCTTATAACTGTGTAGTATATAAACACAGACATAGGGTTTACACTATAAGTGTTATCATATTCGAGAAGATTATTTATTGTAACCCTAGCAACTCTCGTGATATTTGTTCATCACTGAGAGGTAACAGTTCCATACTGTAACAGAGTTTATTGTTTCAATAAAGTTTGTTTTCTGTTACTTAAGTTCTTAGAGTTCGATTTGAGTATACTATACACTGTATTCACCCCCTCTACAGTGTGTGTGTGTGTGACCTAACAATTGGTATCAGAGCCTATTTGGTTAACATACATACAGTTAAAGATCCAAACACAATCATGTCAGACACAGAAACTCCAACTAAGCCTACCAAAACTGAGGAACCACCAAAGACACAAATTCAGAGTCGATATGAGACCATCAGAGTTCCCATACTGAGACCATCTGAATATCCCATATGGAAGGTAAGGATGACCATGTTCCTGGAAGCAACAGATCCAGAATACCTTGATAGAATCAAGGAAGGCCCTCACAAACTAACCAAGCTCGCTGTTGCAGTTGCAGGTGAAGCAGCAAAGACCGTACCAAAGGAGAAGAGTGATTATACTGCTGAAGACATAGCATCAATTGCTAAAGATGCTAAGGTACGACACTTACTGCATAGTGCCATTGATAATGTAATGTCAAACAGGGTAATCAACTGCAAGACTGCTAAGGAGATATGGGATGCTCTGGAAACAAGGTGTCAGGGAACTGACACAATTAAGAAAAACAGGAAGACAATACTCACTCAAGAGTATGAACACTTTGACTCAAGGACTAATGAGTCATTGAATGATTTATATGATAGATTTGTCAAACTTTTGAATGATTTGTCATTGGTTGATAAAGAGTATTATCTTGAAGATTCAAACCTTAAGTTCCTGTTAGCTCTTCCTGAATGCTGGGATTTGAAGGCAACGACAATAAGAGACAACTACAATCTTGATGAAACAACTCTTGACGAAATCTATGGAATGCTCAAGACTCATGAGCTGGAGATGGAACAAAGAAGCAAGAGGAAAGGAGGAAAGTCAAGGACAGTTGCTCTTAAGGCTGAAGAAGAATTCCCCAAAGCAGCTTCCTCAAAGAAAGACAAGGGTAAAGCTCTTTTCATAAAGTCTGATACTGAGTCATCAAGTTCTGAGAGTGATGATGGCTCAGATTCTGAAAGCTTGCCTGAGACTGATGCTGATGAGGAGATGATGAAGCTGTGTGCTCTTATGGTGAAAGGAATCACAAAGATTGCATACAAGAAGTTCAGGAAGGGAAAGAAGTTTTCCAGGAAAGGCATAAGTTCTGATAAGAAGAATTTCAGAAGATCTGAAGGCAGAGGAGGAAAGTGTGACAGAGGAGATTACACCAATGTTAAATGCTATAACTGTGGTGAGAAATGCCACATATCTCCTGATTGCAAGAAGGTAAAGGGTGACAAAGTCAAGGCTCTTATCACAAAGCAGAAAAGCTGGACAGACACCTCAGACTCTGAAAGTGAGGAAAACTATGCATTGATGGCAAATGCTGATAAAGAAAGTGCTGAGAGCAGTTCTGAAGCTGCTGAAACAAAGGTACCTCAGACTACTTATGCTTTTCATACTGATGATATTAATGAGTTGAGAAGATATCTTAAAACCATGTTTGTTAGTTATAGAGATCAAACTTTAACATGTGAAAGATTAACTTCTGAAAATCTTGCATTTAAGAAAAGAAATGATTTCTTAGAAAAAGAGTTAGTCATGCACCATCAAACTCAGAAGGATAGAGATGATGCTTTTTATGTTAGGAATGAAGTGCTAAAAATAAGTGAATCTTTAACAACTGAGTTAGAAAAGGAAAGAGAGATTATCAGGACTTGGACTAACTCTGGCAAAACAACTCAAAATTTGCTAAGTAGTGGAAACTGGAAAGAGGGTTTAGGTTATGGAGAAGATAAGAATGATAAAGGAACTGAAGAAATTAAGTCTATTGATAAGCAAAAGCAAAAGTTAAAACCTGTTAAGTTTGTAACTGTAAAGTCTGAAAATGAAAAATCAGAAGTTACAAAGAAATTAACTTCTGACAAACTAAAACAGAAAAAGACAGCTGAAGTGAACATAGGCTTAATGACAAAGAAGCAGCTTAAGCATAAGCTGAAAGATGTTAAGAATGCAAACAAGGTAAAATCACCTAGGAAAAATAGGAATGGAAAGGAAGGTGTGAATAAAAGCAATAATTATAAACCTGTTCCTGATGCTTCTAGGAAAACATGTCATAACTGTGGAAGTTCTAACCATCTGGCTTCTTTTTGCAGGAAGAATAAGAATATTAACTCCTTACCTTCAAAGTCAGGAGTTAAGAGTCAGTCTGTTAGATACAAACCACAAAATCCTTGTTTTCATTGTGGTAGTTTATGGCATTCCATTTATACTTGTAAGGAATATCATAGCTTGTACTATGATTATTATCAAATAAAACCTTCTTTGAAGAAAGTTTCCATTGTTCCTTCTAGTGTAAATTCTGATACAAAGTCTGATAGTGTAAGTTCTGATAAGAAAAATGTTAACATAAACTCTGATGCTAAATCCGCTGCAAATGTTAACAAACTTAATAAGGCCAAAGGATCCAAGCAAGTCTGGGTCCTTAAAACTAATAATTAGTGGTCTTTGTGATTGCAGGGCAACAGGAAAAATATTCTAGTTCTGGACAGTGGATGTTCAGGACATATGACTGGAAATAAGGCCCTGCTATCAGACTTTGTGGAGAAAGCTGGCCCAAGTGTTTCTTATGGAGATGGCAACATTGGAAAAACATTGGGATATGGCAATATCAATCTTGGAAATGTCATAATTAAACAAGTAGCTCTGGTCTCAGGACTTAAACACAACCTACTGAGTATAAGTCAAATCTGTGACAGAGGTTATCATGTTGATTTCTTTGAAGAATACTATGAAATTGTGAGTAAATCTAAAGGCAAAGTTGTTCTGAAAGGATTCAGGCGTGGTAACATTTATGAAGCTAAGTTTCAACAAGTACTGATGGTTCTGCAATCTGTCTAATGAGTAGAGCAGCAATTGAAGAAAGCTGGAATTGGCATAAGAAACTCTCTCATTTAAATTTCAACAATATAAATGAACTGGTCAAGAAAGATCTTGTGAGAGGATTGCCAAACACAGTATTTGCTCCTGATGGTCTTTGTGATTCATGTCAGAAAGCCAAACAAAGAAAATCTTCATTCAAGAGCAAGACTGAATCATCAATTCTTGAGCCTTATCATCTACTACATGTTGATCTATTTGGTCCAGTAAATGTCATGTCTATTGCAAAGAAGAAGTATGCGTTGGTCATAGTGGATGAGTTCACCAGATACACATGGGTGTATTTCTTGCATACAAAAAGTGAAACTGCATCAATCTTGATTGATCATGTCAAACATCTGGATAAAATTGTCAAAGATTCTGTGAAAGTTTTGAGGAGTGATAATGGCACTGAGTTCAAGAATTTGATAATGGAAGAGTTCTGCAAAAGCCATGGAATAAAGCAGGAATTTTCTGCTCCTGGAACTCCACAGCAAAATGGAGTTGTTGAAAGGAAGAATAGAACTCTCATTGAAGCTGCACGTACAATGCTTGAAGAAGCAAAGCTTCCAACCTATTTCTGGGTGGAAGCTGTGCAGACTGCTTGTTTTACTCAAAATGCAACACTCATTAACAAGCATGGAAAAACACCATATGAGATGGTGAAGAAAAAGAAGCCAAATCTGAAATACTTTCATGTATTTGGATGCAAGTGTTTTGTTCTCAAGACTCATACTGAACAGCTATCAAAGTTTGATCTAAAAGCTGATGAAGGAATCTTTGTTGGATATCCACTTTCCACAAAAGCCTTCAGAGTCTATAATTTGAGAACAAAAGTAGTCATGGAATCTATCAATGTCTCTTTTGATGACAAGAAGATTACTGGTCTTGAAGATTTCATTGACCATGATCAGCTGAGATTTGAAAATGAAGACTCAAATTCTGATACTGAAAATCCTGAAAGTCTAAGTCCTGATACTGTAAACTCTGATGGAATAAACTCTGATGATATTGAAACTGTGGTGGCTACGCCAAGGGAAGATGCACCGATACAGGGGGAGCATACTCAAGATCCTACCACAGCTCAAGAAACATCAGGACATACATCTGGCTCTTCAAATTATGATTCGTCAAGTTCTGATAAGCCAAGTTCTGATAGTGCTGAAAATTTAAATACTGAAGACTCCAACTCAGAGAGCATAGTTTCAGGGGAAGCATCAGAAAATGAAAATGAAGATAGCATAGATCATGTTGGATTTTTAACGCAGCGGGGCATGGTAAAACACTTTTACACACACAAAATCCAAATAAAAGCATATAAATCTTGAATAAAAATTCGAGGGATCGAATATAACCTTTTAAAATTATTCGGAGACAACGATCAGAGATCCTTAGCAGTTGCTCCTCAAGTGTGAAGCACTCCACCGGTATCCACCAAAAAAACGACTTTTAGGAGGAGGAGGAGGTGGAGAGAATTTGGTTTTCTAAAACTTTTGGGTTTCTGGGGTTAGAATAAAATAGGGTATATAATAGTGTATTTATAGGCAAAATTTTCAGCTGAAATTTTCCCATAAATAATATTATTATTATCCCATTTATTATTCTCATTAATAATTAAAACACCTTTTAATTATTAATCCTTTTTCTAAACACTTTAGAAATAATTCTCTCTCTTGATTTAATTTCCAAAAATTAAATCCTTTAATTAATAATATTAAGAACTTTTCTTAATTAATTTATAATCAATTAAATCTCATTTAATCAATTATTAAATTTGCCAATTATTTATTTATTTCATAAATAAATAATTATTAGCCATTATTAATTAATTCCTCCACCATTAAATCATTCTCTTTTTATGGTGTGACCCTGTAGGTTCAATATTAAGCCGGTAGTAGAAATAAATAATAATAAAACTATTTTATCATTATTTATATAAATTCTCTAATTTATTAAATATGATTAATTAATTAATCACATTTATTCTACATCGTGACTGATGCTTCTCAACATATCGCGACTATCCGGATAATATGAATTCACTGCTTAGAATACCAAGAACCTGTCAGTGAATAGTTACCGTACAATAAACTCCTTCTACCCTACAATGTCCCGATTAAATACAAGGCATGGATCTCGTGTCAAGCCTATCTAATTCAATCACTTGCTTACCATTTACTATGCGTAGTTCTATGCAAATTAGAAACTCCTTTCTAATTTCATTCACTCTGGCCAGAGATTCCTGAACTAGCATAAGTGGATCAGCCTTGAACATTCGCTTCCTTCACTGGAAGGGGTAGATCCTTTATTGATCATACACTATCTTCGTGTACAAATTCCTATACCCAGAAGAGCCCTAATAATTGTCCCTGGAGACTAAGAACTAAACCAAAGCATAGTTCAGTATACACAAGATGACTATGATGACCTCAAATCTAAGGATACTTGTACAACTATCACTATGTGAACAACTGCTGACACGTGAGTGAACTCCATCAGTTGTTCAGCTGTGCGAGTCATGTTCAGTGAACTTATTCCATAATAAGCACCTACATACTAGCTATAGTGTCACCACACAAATGTCTATGAGAACAGACATCCTTCATAATGAAGCAAGCATAGTATGTACCGATCTTTGCGGATTATTAATTACCAATTAGTAATCCTATGACCAGGAACTATTTAAGTTTAGAGTTATCATCTTTTTAGGTATCACTATTATGATCTCATCATAATCCATAAAAAGCTTTACTCTAAACTATGGTATATCTTATTTAAACACTTAAATAGATAGAGCCCGTAATAAAAACAAAACAAGTCTTTTATTAATATCAATGAAATCAAAACAGATTACATAAAAGTTATTCCTATATCCTAATACATGATTGGACTTAGGACATATTCCTTTCAGATCATGGGGGAGCATCCAGTTCTAGAGAAAACCTTCCATCTGCAAGGAAGTGGACAAAATCACATACACCTGATTTGATAATTGGAAATCCTGATGCAGGTGTCAGAACTAGAACAGGTACTTTAAATGAATGTCTTT